>NW_009626130.1:69050-83159 GCF_000690535.1 Cariama cristata | reverse complement strand
TACATGGCACACATCTCTGCAAAGCCTCCTTTATTTCCCTCTCTCGGCAAACTAGGCCAAGGTTTCGCGTTCTCTTGTCACATCGGCAATACTTTGCCATCACGCAGCCGAGATGGCTAATTATCATCCCTCGTGCTTTCTCATCTGCTAGTTCTCCTCTCCTACCTGTAGGCTTCTGTGTTTCTCAGGCATTTCTCTTCCAGACGAACTTGCTCTCTCCTCCTCCCCCCACCTTTCACTCACCCTAATTTTGCAGATTTCAGGAAAGAAGTGAGAAAAGCTGTCACTATTAAAGGGAGCTCTAATAGAGCAAGAGAACAGCACGAGCCCTTTTGTTTCTCCGCAAGATGTCAAAAGGAGCAGGAATAGCGAGAAGTATTTTCTCCTCGGCTCCCAGGCGGCTCCTTTCTCCTGCAGGTATTGACCTGATCACCTTCCCCTGCTCTCCAGAAAAGTCCCCTGAGGGCCCCCAGACCACACCTGCGGGGACACCCCAAACCTACTCCGTGCTCCATCACCCCAGCACCGGGAAGAGCAGAGGGGAGAGGTGTGCAGGCGTCGTGCTCGGTGCTCCCACCTCGCATCCCCATCACTCGGCGCGATGGTGGGGTGATGAGCTGTGCAAGGCATCAGCCTCCGAACCGGCTGCTGGATCAACCCTCATCCTCTGCTATCCATATTCTCCCTAAATAAAAGGCAGGCTGTGATATATGGGTTGAGAGGGGCTGTTTGGTGCAAGACCCTCTCCCTCCTGGCTGTCATCACTGTAATTTTCCAGGAACAGAGGGACCAGGCTCATTTCTACCCACAGCCGCCTTCTTTTCAATTACTGCCTGCCCCAGGTCAAAAAAAAGCTTGACCCTTTTCACCCAGCGAGAACATGCTTGGCTTTGGCCTGTGGCAGATTAACAAATCCTTCAGCATAGATTAACAGCACGGGGAATGCTTTCACTCCTGTACTTCTCTAGAAAGCAAAGTCCTGATAAAGTCTTGCAAGAGGCCAAGTAAAACCCAGAAGAGCTCAAGCCTTGAGCCCCTCAGTTCTCCAATGGCACCATGTGTCCTACAGAAACCACCACAAGAAATAAAATCTCTGGTGCACGGTGGTTCAGCACTGGCACAAACCATGGAGCCAGGAGCAGACATGGTACCAAGGTGACACGTGTCCCCACGGGTTGCTCCGAGCCAACTCTCCCCAGTGTCCCCCAAGCTGTGGGGTCTTTACCGCGCTCTTGGCAGATGATGGTGACAGCAAGCTGAACCAAGGCAAGGAAAAAATGCAATTAGGTACATTGTAAAGCCAAGGTGCAACACTACCCTTTCGTTTGCAGCTAATTAGGGTACCGAGGCGTGCTTGAGTGCAGCGACGGCCTGCTGACAGCTAACTTTTGGTCCCAACAAGGACAGGGCAACCATCAGCTAAACCCATGCTGCTGGCAAAGAGCTTCAGAAAACCAAGCCTAAGGACAAGCAGAGATGAGAAACAGACCCTTCACAGCACTGGTCCTACAAATTTTAGGAGGAGATGGGCCAACTGCATACATCTGTCCCTCCTTACAGAGGAATAAATTAACACTAATAACAGAAGAAAACATGAGTAATTGAAAATGGAAAATGTGTGACCAGTGATCTCCATCTCCCGTGACACCACGAGGACGGTCTTCACGCACAGGGCTGTCTCTCGGCACAGGTTCGGCCACGAGAGCAGCAGTTTCGCGGGCCCAGAGCATCATCCCCACAGCCAGCATCACCTAGGCTGCAGCAGCAGCTCATGATCCGCGGCGTCTGAAGATGCAGCCTGCAAACCCACGGTGGGCTCCATCCCCCTCCTGCCTGTTGCTGCAGCTCTCTGTGGCCGGGTCCGATTGCCCTCCTCTCCCCAGCCACCCTGCAAGGTCTGCACATCTGATTTTTGCCCATTGCATGGGGAGGGGGATTTTTCATTAGTGCTTGTGTTGCTCTCCATCATTCAGGATGAATCATTGCTGTTTTAAGCACACAGAAAAGATTTATGCAGTAATAGATGTGGGGAATAGCTGTGGCTCCGGGGTCTCAGAACAATAATACATAATTCAGAAATTAATACAGGATAGCAAAGACAATGGGATTTGAAATGAACATTATCGGCCAAAGCAAAAGGAAAACTCCACAGGCTCATCATGTGCAGATGCTTCCACTATCCACACACCCAATTATAACTTTAGCTCTTACAAAGGGAACTGACTTAAACCATTAAATCTTTATTATTTTTTTCCCCGTGGTGGGAGGGGGAGTGGGAGTGCAGATTCCTTAAAGATAGAGAGTTTAAATTAAGCTTTAAAACTGTGACTGAGCAAGATTTAATACTGACAATTAGCCTGGACAAACAGTTAATCGTCCTGCAGGCATAATTTATATATTCTCTGTGCAACAGGGAGAGAATGTCAGCACATTGCACTGCAAATTAGTGCAATAAAAGAATCTCATAACCTCTAACAGCTCGGCTGTCTGACAAAGAGAGATCATTCCTCCGCTCCCCATGCTGTTGCCTAGCCACACTCCCATCACCCTGGGCTGCTGCTCTCGACTATTAGACTTTATTTCCTAACCGTGCCTTGCTGCCCGGACCTTTCTGCCAGCCCCACCAACCGTGGAGAATATTGCCAGATCCCTTGGGATGAGCCAGGTTGGAGATTTGGTGAGAAAAATGTAAAAAACAAACAAACACCAAACTGAGCATCGCTACAGGACATGGTGATAATTCAGGTCCTGAATTAGCAAAGCAATTGAACACAAGCTTAAGGGTAAGGATAGGCCTGAGCGGTAGCTTGGGGCTTGGCTGAGCAGGGCCAGACTAAGCCGTGCTCAAAAGCCAAGTTCAGACATCGGCTTTCCAAGCTGGCCTTTAGCCAGCTCAAAGATGAGCCGGGGTGGTGGTAAGGAAGCTTATGTTCTTCCAGGTCAGCTATTTCAGATAAAAAACAGGCAATCGAGGCCAATGAACAGCACAAATTATTTTTTTCCCAACATTTATTTGAAGAACATTGTCAGTGCTCATTTGTCTAGGCCAAATTCTGCGATGAGTAATAAAAATCCCTCATAATGATCTATCTGGATATTTTCATTTGGTAAGGACACATGGATTGAACACTTCTTAGCAGACCATGGCTATATCTCATTCTTTATATTCTCATGCTATATCCCCTTTAAAGAAAGTTAGATATGCACTTAATTTTCCCCGTAGGTCCAGTGGCTATCACTACAACCCATATGTCATATCACAACAGAAAGAAAGTAGGAAATCGTAATGAAGAAGAAAAGCAAAAAAGCCTTTAACAATATAGTCCATTTCCAATATTATTATTTCAAGAATATTATTTCAGTGGAGGCTTTCATAATGACTTACTGACCTAAACTATTAAACACCATCCCCGCGTCTACAGTGGAACAGATGAAGTACTCCAGAAATAGCTACAATTCAGTGGTACATATATTATACACTCTGCAAATTTGCTGAGGAACTTTTATAAGAGGGCTATAGAAAATTAAATTAATTATTAATAAAAATCAGCAATATCTTTTCCCTCATCTCCTACTAATACCATACAGGTGGCCTGCGCCACGCTTTTCTTCGATACAGAACTCTTTTCCCTGCTAAAATGCTTTGCCTTTCTGTGCTAAAGGAGCCTGTGGGAGACTGCTGTATGCAAAGAATTTGTTTTAAGAAAGGCAAAATGTTAGATCCCTCAAAATTAGTTACTAACCAGTGGGAGACACTGAGATATTGGCAAAAAAAAAAAAAATTTGTCTTATTCAAGTATATCCTTATTTCCTGTGAAATTAAATTTGCATTTCTTTTGGGGTAGAAGAAAAAGGAAGTGGGGAATTAAAGTCCAGAGAAAGCTAGTGCAGGGATAAAACGTAAAACTCTGCTGGGACTTCCAGCTCTTAAGCACAGCAGGAAACTCAATACAGATTTACTTAAAATAGGTTAACAAGGCAGTTTGCCATCATCTTCTTTTAGCACTAGAGGACTCTACTTTCGAAGGACACAATTAAAGGAAAGAAGGAAGAATCAGGACTCGCTGGTGCATTTCCAGCACCAGCACTCCCTTCCGCAGCACTCGGAGCAAATAACGTCTTTCTGCTTCATTTCAGCTATCAAAAAACCAGAGACAACAGACCAAGTGGGGCAAACCGGCACGGGCCTGTGCTCCACACTTCCCAAAGATCTGATCCAATATCCACCTGCTTCCTAACGACCTAAGGATGCCTATATGGGAACCACCTAATCCACTTCCAGAAAACTGCCATGCAAATACAGACCACAGCCTTCGCCATAGGCTTCAAATCCAGTCCGATTTCACATCCCTCTGGTCCCTCTGAGTATAGTCATCAGGACTGAGCAGCTAAAAAAACGCCATCACCAGCTATAAACACCAACGTCCTCCCAGAGAAAGCTTTCAGAGATGCAAATGGCCCAGACTAATTGCCCGGCATCAGGATACATTAGAATTAAGAAGCCACAAACACGCTGGCTTCCTGAAGATTTGCGCTCTATGACCTGCTGTTCTGCGCAAGGCAAGGTGTTTGCATAAAATGCTGAAAACACAACAGGTTTCCAACGCCGTTTCTCTAAAGATAGCAATAGCTCACCCCAAAACACATACACACAAACCTAAATGCACACACACACACGTGTGCCAGCTCAGCTGCCTGTATTAAAAACATGCCGAAATGCATTTTTTAATATGGAATTTAAGCAAGGCTTAGGTGGAGAAAAAGCCAAACACACAAAACACTTTTTGAGCAGTTATTACTATTTCTTAGCATCATGGTGAGGTTGTGCGGTTTTTTTTTTAATGCAACCAAAGACCTGGTATTGCTGTAAGCTCAACCCAAGACTCTTACATTAAGCCTCTGTGATGAGAACTTGTTGATACCAACCTGAAAAAAGGCATTTTGCTTGCATTTGTTCAAATCTTTGACCTCCCAGCAAGTGAAAACACCAACTATTTTTCAGAAATATATTACATGGCTTTATAAGGTCATTCATTTACTCCCCCAGCTCAGCCACCAGCCTCTGTGGTATCACGGTCTTCTCCATAGGCAGGGCAGGCTTAACCCTAGAGCAGGCAGAGCCCTGCATGGCAGCCTTGGCTGCAGCACTGCCTTCCCCGTGCCCATGCCAGGGCACGCTGGGGAAGGGAAAAAAGTCCCCAAACCAGTCCCAATGTCCTTCAATAAGAGGAATACAGAAGGAGCTGGATTCATCTAGTGTCTACTGCCGAAGCGCAGGAAGGAGCAGCTGTGCTGGTGGACATCCATGTGATGAGAGCCATTCCCTCAGCTCCAGCGCTGCCATCCCATTTCATCCGTGTGGACTATCCCTGTCCCTGGGCAGTAGGACTTTGGCCTCAAGGCAAAGTGCAAGAGCAAATGCTGATGAGGATGAGGGTGCTGGCAGAACTCATACAAGGATGCAGCTTCTCTAACACCCACCCAGTGGAGATCTCCACTTATTGGCAAGGGCAAAACTGCCACTTTCACACTGAGGTAGTACTACTTGGACCAAGTCCAAGACATTACAGAAAAGTTTCCTAACCTGTGGTCCATGGACCACTGGTTATCCATAAAATCACGGCAAACAACCCATACAACCTCCATTTGATAAGAAGGCTAGATGGGGCGATGTGAGAAATGCAGAGCCCCCAGGCCATGGTGCATTATGGATTTGTTTGCTCAAGGCACAGGTGGTGAGCGTGGCCAACACCGTTGCCTGAGTGTCCGATCGGTTGAGCTGAGGCCAGGAACTGATCTGGGGAAATGGCAGAGCTAAAGCCCACGCAGCTGGGTCTGTAACCGCCTTGGGTTCAGAGCATGACCCAGAGTGTAACCTCAGCTGGGGGATTGCAGTATCCTTTTTGCTAAAAATAAACAGTTCTGGTATGTCAACAAAACTACAACCCAATATGAATAAACAACTCTGCAGCAACCACCAGCCTCCCAGACACAGGCGCTGGACATCAGTTCTGCTGTACCCCACAAGCTCACTTGCATTGCAAACTGCCTCCAGGCTTCCAGGAGAAGCAAAACCAGAGAGTTTTTGTAAGGAAAACAATCACTGAAAAAGATTACTGACAAATTTCTCATGAAAAGATGGCATTTTGTAAAGCCTTCTGTTCAAGAACAGCCCAAAACGGCAATGAAACATGTATTTCATTCTCTTATTTATGATAATTGTGCATTAGGTTGTCTGTTGTGATTAGGGTTAACCTACCAAAATAGCAGGTGAAACGCTACTTTTTAACTTAATATTATTTAAACTAATGGCACCTACTAAATACTGATCAAAACAACCTATTGTCTTGTGTAAAGAATAATGCCTTCTGTAACAGACATCTGCCAGTTTGACATGTCATGAAATAAAAGAGAGACATGGGAGATATATAACAACAGCACAAGGCAATCGAAATTAATAAGCAGAATTCCAAAATTTAATTTTCAAATTTGAAACAAATTTCTCAGAACCAAAGAATTCTGAAGCAATTTTGAAAAAAAAAAAAAATTTCCAGTGAAAAAATAAATGAAATAATAGAGTTACATTTGGAAATAGCTCCATTTCTAGTGAGCTAGAAAGTTACAGCTTCGGCCAGAGTAAGGTGAAGTCTGAGAAGTTAGCTGAGCTTTACTTTGTCAGGATGAAAAGAAAAACTTTTTTCACAGTAGTTTCGAAACAGCCAACTGTCACTTCTTCAGGCAAAGACCAAGGCTAGCATCACATAGGTCAAAGTACTTGATTATCACCTGCCAACAAGAGAATTGAAGGCCTGGCGAGGACCAACTCCTACCAGGATGGATGTGGTCTTGCTAATTAAGTCCAGAATCACAGCCTGGATGTGCAAAGTGGCTTGCGCAGAGGAAGCGTCTTTCACACCTAGTCACCGTGCATTACAAATTTGTTCCAACAAAATTGTCCCTTAATCATCCGTTTTGTTGAACAAGGTTTCACATTAGTCATCTCCAAAATAGAAGTCAGTGAATGGTCTTTATCCACTTAACGAGGGTGGTAATCACTTTATTCCAACGGGTACAGTCTGTAGCCCACACACAGGCTTTATAGTACTAAAAGGATCCTTCTCACAGTTCTAACTTCCAGTGTTGGTTTAACGAGCTCCCGAAAAAGCAAATAACTTTTTAGAAAGACTGGGCTGTTTTAACTAGCTTTGCTTTTCTTACTGTTTATTGCAACTCTCTACAAGTTTAAAATTAAAATCTGTTGTACAGACACGCTTCCCATCCTTGGTACCTGCTGTTGGTTTATCGTGAAGTATTTCACATACCGGAGAAGATGCTCTTCAGTGGTCCCAAACTGCGACACCAAAGAGCAGTCAGACCTCAGAAGAAGGCTGAGCTCACCTTCATGTTCCTCTACCACCAATTTCTTCATTAGTAAATCAAATATATTCTGAAAGGTTTTTATTTGGCTGTGACACAGCATTCGGACTTGTTTTAGGGCAGGTTTTTTATTCTGCTCACAAGACTGTTGATATTTCAGGGGATATGGAGGGATGAGAGTATACACAGATTAGTGACACAGAATTTGCAAGGAGATAGAACAGAGGAGGGGGATATAGGTCACATTTTTAGGCTTACTAACATTAAAGGTGCCCCTTTAAGGAGTTAGTGCTAATGAGCCAGCAAATTATTGGGACGGAGTCAAAACCAGCCTTCTGGTTCTGCAGATCCGGAGAACCAATCTGGAGGTGCCCAAGTGGAAAATGATGTGGTTTGTGGAGGTCAGTATTTCAGGTCAGTGTTTGTAAGGGCTGCCTGCAACTGCCGGGGCTGCCCACAAATATATCACAGCTGAAGTCACTCATAGCAAGGGGGTGCGACCTTTGCAAAGATTACCGAGCAGTTGCAATTGCAAGGAAATAGGTTGGGAAAGGCAGCAAAGTTTGTCCAGGGTTCTGTCGGCTCGGCGGGGTCCTTCCAGCAAACATTAACCTGCCCAGGTTCAAGGTGGAGTGGACATTGTCGACCCTGAAAGGTTGTTACCCCCGCAGGTAAATCAGCAAATATACAGGGAGAGGGAAAAAATGAGATCTCACGCGAAGGGGCTTTTTCTTGATGAACATCTCTAAGGGGAGATCTGGGAACAGAGCCTCCTGCTAAAATAAAGGCACCAGAGGCAGTGCTGCTTTGCAAGCTCCAGTCTGGTTTGCTTCTCATTAGAGCACATACATCTCAGTGTTTTTACTCATTAGTGTTTTACACCCCTCGGAAAACCCATGTTTTGCACTGACTGTCTCAATATTTAGTCTCTTACATTTTCCAGCCTGAGTTTTCTGCCCGTTTCCCATCTTGTTAATTCTCTTCTCTATTTTCCCATCTGCCCTGATTTATGAAGCACCTCTGAATCTAGCAGAACCTGCCAGGAGGGTGGCCAGCAGAAGCAAAGCAACCGTTAACAGCAAGGCAACTCAATGAATGGCATAGGGAAGGGAATGACTTACTTCACCTCAGCTGCAGGATCAGTGCCTGCAAATTGAGACCTTCTGCAATGGGGACAGGAGCAGTTCTCCAGGGTCCACCGGGAGCTCCCCAACACGTACTTCAGAGGTACCTTAGAAAAAGAGGAGCAAGGAGAAACAACTCCTTTCCCAAGCACAGGAGGTCACTGAATATTTGCATCATTTCTCATAACAAGAGGAGGGGGGGAAAGTTACAGTGGAAACTGAGATACAATTAATTACCTGTTAACTGAAAATGAAAGACCTTCTGCTCCAATATCTAACCTAGTTTAATTATAGGTGTCTGGAGCTGGGGAGGCCGCGTGTTCACATGTGTGGTAGGAGGTGGTAATAGGCAGCGCACTCCCCCCACTGCAATCCTGCCTCAAACCTCTCACCGTACCTGTTTCTGATACGTGCAGTAAGCATGAAGAAGGGCTTTGGATTACAAAGAGAGACCTCCCCCCCACCTTGTAATTACCAAATTAACACATTCTAATGGGTGAAGTACTCCAGCAGCAGACTATGATTAATGCACAAGTCCAATTAGCTGCAGATTCTTTCCCTCTAATTTTAGCCCACTTAAATAGCATGAGACAATCTATAATGTCTCTGGGGTGAACCTCCCCTCTACACAAGCTCCCTCCTCTACCATTTAATGAAATCTCTGGTGCTTAATGTGAGAGGCAGCTCAACTCTGCCACTCTGCTGGAAACCTTGTTCTGGCACAGCAATGGCATCGCTGAGGCACAGGCAGGGGAAAGCTACCTCCATTGAAGACAAAAAGAATCCCTCACTTCAAACAATATCAGCTGATAGTAGCTTATCTGCTGTCATACCAGGTGGAGAGGTCCGGGTAGCCATAGAAAGATCCCATTTAAGTTCCCTAGGAACGCCACTGATGTCCCCAAACCTTACACCCGCGAGAAGCCTCACTGGCAGCAACCCAAATATTTCTGAAAATGACCACTCACTCACAAGGGTTCCCAATCTGGCCCTTATTTAAACACAAGTCCATTGCTCTAACCACACCATAGCTATACCAAGTATTAAAGCACTCATTTATTTAACAAAAATACCTGATTTCTTTTCCCTTGAAAGAAAAGCAGGACAAACTCCTCAGAAACGCCCTTTGTTGAGTCCCATTTTCAGAGGGATTTCCAGTTGGCCCCATGGTGTTCTCACTGGTTTAATAGTGAATGAACCCAGGGACCGAGGAAGAGGAGAAGACAAACCAACAAGAAGCTCAAAAGTGGCCTGACTCAGCCTAGGGAGGGAAAGGAAAAATGGTCTTTTGTGCAGAAGCTGGAAGAAAGCTCACGCCAAAGCTGGATGACAAAACAACCTGTTATAGGGAGCCTTTGCCTAATGGGAAGCCTTAGAAAGGTGGGACACCAGCGTACCCCCACAGCTGGCATCTGATACAGCCCTCCGTTGGGGTGCAGCCCTCCAAGGAGCATCCACGGGAAGCCCGGGCAGAAGGCAGCGTATGCTTCCAGGGGGAACAGACCAAGTGGCTGCTTGGAAAGGATCCTGTGTCTCTCTTGTCCAGCCAGGGAAATGCAAACATCAGCAGCTGCTAAGACCCTAGCGGACTGCTAAAGGTGTATTTCTCTCCAAACTAGATCCCTCACACTGCAGGAAAAAAGAAGAGGAAGAAGAGGTTGCAAGAAGCCAAGTGGTGCAACTTCCTCTCTAGCAGAGTACCAAGGACCAAGGCAGCACAAGGACAGGCTCTGAGGAATCTCTTTCTGGATACAGACCCTCCAGCAAGCGGTATTTGCTATTACAGTAACACCCAGGAGTAACGCCCAGGCACTATATACCTCCTAAGGTGTACACCTGCCGTCTCCTCCTTTCCTTCAGTATCCTCTTGGATAACTCAGCACTGAAGCCCCACCTCATCCTGCAATAGCAATAAGGTTCTCAGTCCCAGTGCTGGGACAAAAGACAGGTTTTACAGGTCCTACCTGGGCTGGTTGAGTTGTACCAACCAGCAAAGCTGATATAGCGATGCTTCACGAAGTCTGAGCTGAGTACGACTCCCACAAGCACCTTGACTTCTCACCTTCCTATCGTTACTGGCGATAACCAACAAGACAGAAACCATCACTGTCCAGGCTGTGATAGCTGGCTCACAGCTGTGAACCCCCCTTCTCTTGATGTTCAAGCTACCTTGGATCCCACCACCGTGATATTGCAATATCTTCCCAGCTCCTTATATTCAAGGAATTTCACTCTCCCAACATATATACCTCTCCAGGTTATGAATGGCAAAATGAACTGGTTTCTGAAAGGGTAACAGCCGTATGAAGTCAGGCTGCACGTCGCTTGTGCTCCCCGATCGCACAAAGCTCTCCGACGGCAAAATTTGAGTAGGAAACAACAACAAAAAAATGTCCACTAATTCTGGTGGGCACTCAGACAGTGCCTCTAACCTGGGCCATCCATAACATTTGAAGCTGGTTTATGAATTCACCCCCACTGTTAAGACAGTGTTTCTGCATAAAGAAAAAGCAAGCACGGGCTGGTGATGTGTGACAAGGTCACACAGCAAGTCTGTGGCAGAGAGAATAGTGCCCTCATTTGCACTGCTGATGCCCTCTCCACCCACCCTAGGACAAAAATCTCTTGCCACCATGAATAGACACATCACTGTCCCCTGCATCAACCTTTTTATTCTTTTTTTTAAACATAACCTCATACTTTTATTAATAAAATCTACTAAAGTAGCATCAGCATGTTCTGTACTGAGCCAGTCCCAGCACTGTCCTTTTTTGCCATCTCTTGCTTTTTATAAGATGTGAAGAAATCTAGTAAAGCTTTCTAAGCAGATGATGTTGTGTACAAAATATTAATGCTGCTTATCCTTAAATTGATATTTCTTTGAAGACTTCTAATAAAGCCCAGTTCCTCCAGAGCCTTAACCATGACAAACGTCAATAAATGTTATGAGTCCCCGAGGCTGAATTTTAAAGGAGCATTAAAGATTAAAGAATGCACAGGTCAATTACTGAAACAAGCAAATGACTTTAGGAGTAATTACATATAATTTTGCCTTGTTTATTTTGCATTAGTTATAAGTGTCCATAATCCTGTGTCCCCCCCCAGGGTCTCTTATGGTTTGGGTTGAAAAATTCCTTCATATCTCATTTGATTTTAAGCGCAGTTGCTGGGGCCAAAAAGTGGCTTTAAAAATGGTCTTCTGGTGTTATATATATATATGTACACGCTCATACATACATATACACACCCCCCTCAGTATCTCATCTATCCAGCAGGTGTGTGCCTGCCTGTCCAAAGCCCTCCGGCGCTGTATCCCTATATCCCTATTGGCACAGCCCATTTAGCTACAGGAGAGCAAACAGTTCTCCCTTTCAGTATCTGCATAAATGGCTAAAGCTGCTAAGTGGCATTTTAAAGTCTGTATTATTCATACATGAGGCACTGGTACCTCCAGGTAAAACTGGGGTGATGAGACAGAGCTCAGAGCCTGAGCTGCTCTTCCATCCCTGGGCGTCTCAGCTCCTCCGTCACCCCCTGGCTCTGCGTGCACACACATCACACCACACTGTTTTAACGTTAGTCTAAGTTTTAACGCACTGAAACCCCACGGCTCACGAGGAAAACCTTCACCCGCCCATGCTAGAGGTTGCCATCCTGTCCGTTAATACTTGCTCAGGCACTAGCCGTTGGCCAAACCAAAGCTAACCCAAAACCCCGAGCCAGCAGCATGGCAGGACAGGCCCCTCAAAAGCGCAGCGATGCTGGAGGGGGAAGGTGCTGTGGGAAGGGGACCAGGAGGACGTAAGGAGTGCTTGCATAGAGCTTTCACTCACTTTTCATTTCTTTTGCGTTCTCAGTTCGCACTAGATTAGCAGACTGTTTACGTAGCCCTTATGAAGTACATTTGATGTTCAGGGCAGACTCAGCATCTCTCGTGGCTGTTCTGCCTCTAATGTCATTTTATGGCATGCCTGCTTAAACAAGGGTAATAAAACAAATTTGGGGGGAGGCTGAGGAGCACATTATGCAGGAATCTGGACCTCTCTGCAGCCAGCAGGAAAAGGAAGCTCAGTAATGGACGTCATAATCTTTCTGTGCCAGTTAATATACGTCCAGCGTTACGCTGATGTTTTATTGCGCTCCACACATTCAGCAGAAGCCCATTTCTTTTAAGTGATTTTGATAAGCTGATTGATGCAGTCCCTGTTTTTCTCATATGTGCGTGTTTGTAAGAACCCGTCTGCCTGATGCCATGGGCTTCTATCTAATAAAGGACCTATAATGTACTTATTTTCCTCGACCATGACTTTCCTCCACTTTCCCCTGCAATTTACTACTTTAGAGAAATTTAATCTGCTGCTGAAATTCACTGTATTATTAATGGAGAGTCAGTGCACAGCCTCGCTGTAATTAAACTACGCACCAAGAAAAAAAAAAATAAATCTCAACCCACCCAGCGTCCAAATAGCACCAAGGGTTTCACTGAAACTATTTGGAGCCAAGAAATGTAAAGCCAGGCAGAACAGCTTTCTCGGTTACTGAGCTGTTTGCTGGGTATTGCATAGCCGAGATGGCGTGCAGATTTCCAAACTTCACAGTTTCCAGGGGATTAAATAAAACTCCCTCCTTGCAGGTGTCACACAGGCAAATTTGGGGCTGAAAAAGGGACAGTCTCCCTCCTTTTTATTAACAAAACACCTCAGCCCTTAGCACTTAATAAGTTTTGGAAAACGCTGCCACAGGAGGCTGCGGAGGCTGGAAGAATAATATAAATGGGCAAATTCACACTGTAGGAATTTACTGGTGGCTTGGATGATCCTGATGCAACCCCTGCTGCAGGAATCTCTTCAGCTGCTGGCAGAGCAGACAAGGACAGGAGCACTCTGCTTTGCTGGGACCAGCACCTCCAGACACGGGGCACATACAGACGCCTGCAGTGACCTCCAGAATCACTTTTCCAGGCTTGCTTTTAGCCTGAGGCCAGGAATAATGCTTATTGCCTCTGTCCAGAGATCATCATAGAACGGTTTGGTTGGAAGGGACTTTGCAGACCACCCAGTTCCAACCCCCCTGCCATGGGCAGGGACACCTCCCACCAGACCAGGTTGCTCAAAGCCCCATCCGACCTGACCTTCAACACTTCCAGGGAGGGGGCACCCGCATCTTCTCTGGGCAACCTCTGCCAGTGCCTCACCACCCTCACTGGGAAGAATTTCTTCCTTGTATCTAATCTAAATCTTCCCTCTTCCAGTTTAAAGCCATTGCCCCTTGTCCTGTCACTCCATGCCCTTATAAAAAGATGCTGAGGCTCAAGAGTTCACCCCACGACAACACCGAGGCACAAAACACTCTGTTAGCAGGCAAAGACAGACTGTCCCTTAGATCCCATCCTAACACACGGAAGGACTTCACCTGTATCTCAGATTCCTGTGCAGCACAGGGCAACACTGAGATAAAGCGATGCCAAACTGCACAAAATCAGGGAACCTGAAAGTAGCTCATCTAAACTTGTTCAGATCTCAGCAAATTAAAGAACCACAATAAAGCTCTGTGACGGGCTGGTCCGGTGCCGGGGTGGGGGGGGGGTAACAGACAGAGATGGGCAATC
>NW_009626130.1:68633-69032 GCF_000690535.1 Cariama cristata | reverse complement strand
GGGTGCACAGTGCCAGGTCACGAATCACAGCCACGGAGAGCAGGAGAGAGTTCACTTTTGATCTTGACATATAAGCTGCTGCTGGGATGAAAAAGGCAGGATACGACATGTTTTCACTGGGATGGTGATGGGATTCAGAGGCCACAGAAGATCGTCAGGCCACTATTTGAAGCCCTCTCACTTTGCTTTAAAGCAGTAGGAGAAAACAGAGCTACAGATTTCTTTTTCTTTTTCTTTTTTTTTTTTTTTGGAGCGGGGAGGGCAAGTTGTTTCTTTTCATTTGTCAAACCTCTGTAGCAGGATTAAGCTATAAAGAAAATATTTGGTATGAGACAGGCAGAGGCAAGAGAGGTAGGGACAGCATTTCTTTGGAAGAATGGGAAAGGTGAGGAATGCAGT
>NW_009626130.1:61777-68580 GCF_000690535.1 Cariama cristata | reverse complement strand
TGCAATGCTATCTCTGCTCCTTTCATTGGGACTCTGCTGGGTTTTTTCTCTTCGACTCTGCACTCCTGCGTAACACACCTGTGAAAACACCACCTGGGCAGCCAAGAGCACATATTTGCAATGAGTGTCCTGGTGGGAAGGGCTGACCAAGAATGAACAAAAGAAAGGAGAGAAAGAAATACTAGTAATTGCTTTTACGCAAGAGCTCCAAAGTGCTGACAAACGTGCCAGTGTTGCAAACCTGCAAAACACTTGAACTTCCCAGAAAATAAGTTTCTCTCCTGCCTCATTTTATACCACTTGCTAAGCAATTTCCATGCAACGTAAACCAAAAGTTGGAAGGGTAAAAATACAAGGTTTTCAATAAAACTGGACTGAACTTATCAGCAAAAGAGCCACTGATGCATTACTTTCAGGAGCACATACGCATTCACGAACACTCAGAGCACCTCAAAACTAAGTTAAAGATACGACACAAAGCTCAAGCAAGCTTGATAAGGACAAAATCGCCACTCATTTCAGTTGTTCAGTGCTAGTGTTTCTCTGTTAAATTTGCAAAACACATCATTTTTAAGCTATAAAAAGCTGCAATTACAAGTAGGTTTCTTCAGAGAGAATGAGAGGTGTATCCCTAGGAGAAGGGTCACTCCTCCCTTGGCCACGCTCGGGGCTCTGCTGTATAATGGGGACAAACAGGAGTTTTTCAGAGACATTGGGCACCACACTATTCTGCCCCCCCCTTTTTTTTTTGAATGGGTAGAACAGTGATTTCCCCCTCCTCCGAGTCTCCTGAAAGGTGGTTGAACCATTTTGCCCAAGACTAAACCAAACCTGGACATCTGATAAGAGCCTGTACAACTGCAACCCAAGATTTTATACCGAAAATAGGGAGCTGTTAGACAACCTTAATGATAGCTTGTTCTTACCAGACCTGCCCACAACACACCGGTGCATGCAGAGTGGAGATAAAAAGGACAAGGTATTTTGCAGGTATCTTTTTTAGCAGAAAGCTCACCGGTGTGATCGCCTTGAAAATATGGTTCTAGGCAATGGCAGTGGACAGACAGAGAGGAACAACACAAGAAATAACTCAAAACCTGAAAGAGTCTCTGCATCCCTTCCAGAAAGATTTTCAATTCCCTATCTGGAAGTAGGTGAAAGCTGAAAGGGGAAATTATATATATATAAAAAAATTTAAAAAGAAATCCTCACTTGTCTCGCCTGGGGTTGAAAAGAGAAGGAAATTTCATGACTGAGAGCAGCCGCTTGACTTTGCGGTGCAGCTTCCTATTGGTATTTATTTGCCAGGCTCTAGTCCCTACGCTTCCTTCACTCTTTGGGAAGATTTTGTACAGTGTATTTGTGAAGGATGATTGACTACAGGGAGTCTTTGTTGTACTATCTGCTGTAATTATTTTAATTCAAACACATTCCCTTATAGGACTGACATCATAAACGCTGTTTTCTATAACAAATAGCTGTCAAGGCTGTCAAGCAGATCTGCTTACTGTTTTATATCATTACGATATTTAATTTCCACTCTGCGTTCTTTGTCAAATGTACTCAAGACTTCCTTTCCCTGGTAGCAGATCAGACAGACGCCTTCGGTTTCAAACAGATCATTCTTTAGGGTGAGGTCAGAAAAAAAAAAAAAAGACGGAGGGAATTTGCAATAAGATGCTCGCGTCCCAATGGGAACTCATGGCCAGTCTTAACTTTCCGACAGCGCATTACTGTACATATGGGTGTTATTAACTGCCAAGCTGGTTGGGTTTTATGACATGCTCAGACACAAACCTTCTTAGTAATAAGATCACAGAGAAGCCTTTCTATTATCAGGCTTTAAACAGAACCAGGAGCTGATAGAAACAGGCAGCACTTAATTCCCAGCTTCTTCCTGTATTTCTCATTTATCCGACTTCCAGCCTTCCTTGTTAAATGAAAAGCCGTGGTTCAAAAATAAACACTTCATAGTCCTCAAAGGAGAAAGACTATGCAACGGTCCAGAGCCAACACCATGCAACTTAGCATGTTTGGCATAGAAAAAGGCAAGTTTCCCTGCCTGTCGTCTCGATAGCTGCTCTGCCCTGCCCTACAAACCCCCCTGGCCAACACCTGCCCTAGTTGAGCCACCTCCGAGTTTGTTCCTGCGATTCAAGGAATTCTCCTCCTCTCGCTGCTGACACCTCAACAACCCGATGAGAAGAGGTACCAAGAGCCCCAAATTCCATGGTTTTATCGTGGTTCACTGAAATGCAAACCATTTTGCAAAAAACCAAGCAGGGAGCTGCTCTGTTTCAGGAGAGTTTTGGAGCTGTGTGCCCTCTCCTACACGGAGCTTTTGACAACAACAAGCGTTGTTGATCCCTCTCCATTTATTTGAAAGGGAAAGCACACAGAGCGTTTTCCCCTGCCCATCTAAGGGTGGACAGGAGATGTTGAATGGAAATGCAATAACTGCAAAGCTAACCCGAGCTCCTCAACGCTGCAGACACACTAAACCCATTTTCTGTGGATTGGCGTGCAACATCTGAAACTGATGTTATATCTTCCTTGTGCTGCCAAGCCATTTTCACGGGCTCCTGGAAAACACACCTGATAGGAGGTTTCCAAAAGCCACCTTGGTATCTCATTGCCCTTTACATGTGCAGGTCCATACAGAGGGAGTCACAGATGTCCATCCATCTCCTCCTAGCTTTTCAGAGCAAGACAAGAATAAAGCAGCAGAGAGTTCCTGCTGTGCAGGACCAGCCCAGAGGGAAGCAGGATGCCTGAAGAGCGGGTGTTTCAGAGGGGGCTGAGCACAGCCCACCCTGCCCACAGGGGCTGCAGAGACATCAGAGACCTCAAGACTCTCCCAGCTGCTCTCCACCTTACTGGGAAAGGTCCCTGCATGTCCAGAGGGCTCCCAGTTCTCCAAGGCAGAAACCACCTTCATGCTAAATGTTCCTACCATGCCTGGCACAACGCAATCTTAATTCTAGGCTATTGACAGAAATCACAATTGAAGAGAAGTGAGAGGCAGGCGTGGGGCAACCACTCTTTGCAGGGCAGGGGGTGACTTCCCTGCACAAACTACCAGTGCACACGCAGTCATAAACACAAAACAAACCCCCAGCTCCCTCTGAAGGAATAAGCATTAGCACAGCAAACGTTTCATTCACTCAACTACCGAGACGTGGGACTGCAGCCTGTTAGGAGCCCTCCACATGCTCTGCTACTTGGAGCTTACCATTTAATTTAAAATAATACACAGGTTTGGGGGACCAAGCCAACGATGTACACCCAGCTGCCCTCCTTTCCCTCTCTAGTCCTCCCTGCCTGCCGTGTGTAGGTGTATAATACTGTAACCTTGCTTTCCGGCACCAAAGTGCTATAAAGCATCAATAAATTTTACTGACTTTCCAGTGACCTTCATGAGGACTGGAAGAGTCGCATCTCACACCAACGATGGAGCTGTAAATATTTTATCTGTGCAGTAAACACAGTGCCGACAGCAGCAACTCACTCACGTCCCGGGGACCGCTCTGTGAGCATCGCTGCTGTGCTGAGATTTATCTGCTGCTTCAAGAAGAACATGGGCACAAAGGCAGAGCGGCTCACAGAAAGCTATCTTATTCCCAGCAGTTTCATGTCACCAGCAGCCGCTGCTGCCTCATTACAGAGCAATTCCCCGGCCCCGTGAGAAAGGCAGGGAACAGGAGCCAGGCTGGCAGGAAAGCAGAGGTGCTAACTGCTCCTTCAGCAAGGCCCTGAGCCAGCAAAGCACTAAAACATGTTGGAGTTTGACAGCAGGAGATGTCCTCTAGCTGCTACGGAGTTTATGGCACCTGGGGTTTGTTCTTTTGCAGACTCTGGAGTTAAGGTTTGGGGGAAGGGTTCTGAGACAATCACTAATTCACTTTTCCCCCAGCCCTATAGTGCTCTTACGAATTCAAGAGTATTCATACCCAACCGGATTTTTCACTGTTGTAGGTGTGACCGTTTACCAATGGGAAAAGCGACTGTCCTTACCCTGCTTTGGAGGGTAACCGCATCCCAGCTGTACAATACCTATTGCCATCCATCACTCAAATCGGCTGCTCCCGGGCTCATACAGGTGTGGGTCACGGTGCTGCCGGACAGCACAGCCACTCTCCGTACTGTGTCCCCCCGAGACACCCCACCAGCCACTGCACCTGGGCTCTGGGTTTCTGGGGATGCTCTTTGATGTAGATCCCCTCTTCAGCGCCTGCAATGAAGGAATGGGTCCCTATGGTCCCTGTGCATTCTCTGAGCTCTTGCTGCTGGTGGCTGCTCTCTGGGAGAAGGTGGCCAAGTTTCATTTAGCTCTGAGCATCACAGCAGCTATAGCCACCCGCCTGCCATGAACGGCTGTTTAAAAGGGACCATCTTGTCTTACCAGGGATTTCCACTAAGGAAACAAAAAAACCTCTTTTCTGCTAAGCCCAAGGGTTGCAGAAATCGAGGAGGAGGAGCGCACTGAGCCTGTTACCCACTGTCTTCCCCTGCAAGGGTGAGGAGTGGCTCACATGGGAGACAACCCAGCTCTTGCACCTTACTCAGGGTTTAAATCTGTCCCATGAAATGGATGCACTCGTTTAAGGCATTATGACTTCACTGTACACCCAAAGGGTGATTCAGCCACATGGTGCCTGGACCCGAGATCCCCCACTCAAAAAGCCCAAAGTCCCTCAAAATCTTTGTTTTTCCCCATCACCATGTGCCCTTCTAGCCTCTACCACACACATCCACCCTGTTGCACACAATCCAGGCTCAGCACACTTGCATCAACCTGGACATGTTGTTATTCTGTAATATTTCTTAAGGCAAAACCACATCTACAAGACAATCCCCAAGGATACATCCCTTTGTTTTCCAGCACGCACTGCCAGGAGACATGCACGTGAAATGCCTGCTGCTATAATTGCACCAAGAACAAGCAAATCTCCGAGGGTTTAGCCGACAGTCTCCGCGTTGGCTTGCCCGGCTCCATCGCTCCTGCTGCTGGCAAGGGCTGGGACTACTGGGAAACCTGCCTGAGGGATATCAGGGTAAGAAGGGCTACTGGCCTGGCTCCCACCTCTTGTATCTGTCCTCAGATGTCCTTCCTTATCCCGCTGGCTGCATCTGGTCCTAAATCTTCGGCTTTCTCCCCAAGTAAAAGATCCCAGCTTGCCCTGGCATGGCCTGTTGCTTTGGATCATCCGCATATCTTCCTGTGGAAAGATCCCACATCTCCCTCCTGTTAGGTACAATCTCACTCCAGCTCCTCCAGTACCCTCAGAGGATAGGGACAGCCCAAACTGTCAAGTTGTGGCATGAGGCAACAGCCCCTTTTGGGTCATTTGCCCATCCAGAGATTCCCGTGAACGCGTGTACAAAGACACGACGTTCATGCAAACACAAGCTGCTCAGTTTGTAAAGGGTTAGCTTGTGAAAGTAAAGGGTTAGTTTTGTCTGGCAAAGGCTCCCAACCGCCACCCCCCTCCCGATTTATTTCTGCAATTGTAATTAAGGCCCTGACAAAGTGGTTTAGCTGCCTGAGTCTTTTGTTCAATTTATTGATTAGCTATTTCTCAGAAGTTCATTACCATCCAGAGGCTGGGAATTGGGAATTGGGTCTATGTGGTTTTTCAAGGCTTCATCTCTGCTTCAGATGATTAAATGCAGCCACAACACATCCATCCTGCATTGAACAGCTCTGCCCAAGGTCAAACATTCATGCAAAACAGGAGTGCATATCTGCATGTCTAAATATCATCTGCATGAATTTCCAAGAGGATGTTTTTAAAGCCTTCCCAGCAAGGAGGAAAAAAAAAAGTGTATTTATGGAGGTAAGGCAGGTCATATCTTAATGCTCTCAGTACAATATCCTTTAATTATAAACTCACATATAAAAAAAATAATTCACAAGACCAACTCTCTCAAAGTAGGAATGGGGGAGGTGTGAAATTGCGATTGGCACAAATTGGCAGCTTCTGCTCAGGAGCGGAGAGCTGAACGACAGGGTGGGCAATTCTGCAAGACAGAAACATGGAGGAAATACTGGATATCACCATCCATTTTATACTGGGGGAAACAAAGGACTCCAGTACACAATGCTGTCCATCAGCAATCTTCATTAAGTTCGGTATTTATCACAAGGACAGCATACTGCACCCCCCTCATCTCTTTTTAAGAAGCACTACCTGCTGTCTTTCCTTGAAAGATTCTCTAGGCAAATGAGATGCAGCAGGTTTCATCCAGATTTCCATAGAGCATTTGTCATTAGCTAAGCTTGAGAAGACAGGATTTAGTAGAAGCTGTGACATGGGTGAAAATCTCAACAGATGCTGAAGGGCACAGCACTGGAAGGAAGGAAATTCTTGATGGAGATACCCAATAACTCCTCTTATTCAATGTTTTTGGGGGTATTGACCACAGCATAAGTAAAATAAACACACATCAAGGAAAAGTGGAGTACACCAGGGCAGATGCCGGGGCAGAAGAGAGCTGGAAGTGCACAGGTCAAGCAAGGCGAGCTCAGGACTGGAGTCATAGCCAGCAGTGTGCCCAGGTGGCCAAGAAGGCCAACAGCGTCCTGGCTTGTATCAGCAATAGTGTGGCCAGCAGGACCAGGGCAGTGATCGTCCCCCTGTACTCGGCACTGGTGACGCTGCACCTCGAATCCTGTGTTCAGTTTTGGGCCCCTCACCACAAGACATTGAGGTGCTGGAGCAAGTCCAGAGAAGGGCAACAAAGGTGGTGAAGGGTCTGGAGCACAAGTCTGATGGGGAGCGGCTGAGGGAGCTGGGGGTGTT
>NW_009626130.1:60453-61736 GCF_000690535.1 Cariama cristata | reverse complement strand
GTGAAGGGAGGTGGTAGCCAGTTGGGGACTGGTCTCCTCTCCCAAGTAACAAGTGATAGGACAAGAGGCAATGGCCTCAAGTTGCGCCAGGGGAGGTTTAGATTGGATATTAGGAAAAATTTCTTCACCAAAAGGGTTGTCAAACACTGGAACGAGCTGCCCAGGGAAGTGGTGGAGTCCCCATCCCTGGAGGCATTTAAAAGACGTGTAGACGTGGTGCTTAGGGACATGGTTTAGAGGTGAGCTTGGCCGTGTGAGGGGTTAGCTGTTGGACTCAATGATCTTAAGGTCCTTACCAACCTAAATGATTCTGTGATTTTAAGGCTTCTCAGCAGAAGAGATGAGCTCCAGTCCTGCTGCCCAGAGGATCCTGGGCAGGATGTGACGAGCTGTGGTTCAATCAATGCTCAGCTTGAGCTCAGCTCACACCTCAGTGAAGGTCCCTTCCCCTCACTCCCCACACCCTTCCCAGCTCAGAACTGCGCTACTGTTCCCTGAACCTCCTATCTCCGAGGGACACAACCTCCCTCTCCTCCTGCCACTTGTCTTCCCCTCTCCCAGGGTCAAACCCGACATAGAGATCATGCACTAGAGGATAAAGAAGAATTTCTGCTGCTAACTGGGAATTTCACCACTTGGAAGACCAGTACGATGCCTAGAGGCATCAGGCATAGCATCTCCAGTAGAAGTAGAGATGTCTAGCAGCTCTCATCACTCGTGTCCAAGAAAGTCCCATCAACCTTCAATTAGAAGAGGCACTGGGTACAAATGTGCCTGGAAGAGAAGAAGAGCTGTCCTACAAGGGGAGATTAAAACAGTTTAAAAGTTATGCAGCCCATTAAAGCCAAGGCTGAGAACAGAAGACACTGCTAATAAACATGCTGAGGGTGTAAGCCTTTCGGTGAGGAAGACGAGCTGTTCAAGCTAAGGTACAATGCTGCATACCATTAGATGGGCACAAAGATAAACACAGCTCCAGTGCATTAGGGACCTGAAATAATTACGCAGATGGACTCCACACAGCTCTCCTTGGCAGTTACCAGGGAAGCCCAGCAGCCTGTGTCATTTGGAAATATTAATGACATTTTTTTCTGAAACCTTAAGAAGTTAGAGTTTGGCACACATCTGGGACAAAGTTTTAAACTATTTTGGGTGTGCAGCATCATCCAGCTCTTCAACACCTGGCAGGGGCTCCTTTGTGTTAACAAGGACAGGCTCCTGCCTTAGTGTTCCCTTGTATCTGACCTGCCTTTCCCAGGCTAGCACCGCGACGTGGCGAGAGA
>NW_009626130.1:44648-60421 GCF_000690535.1 Cariama cristata | reverse complement strand
ATTCCTGACAGCCTTGTCCGTACAAGCGAAGAGCACTCAGCCTCCTACAGCCAACGTTATTCAATCATTTGCACCAAGAGAGAAGGAGAAATAGTAAAACCCTTGAAAAAGTTGCAGGACTGGCTAGAGATACAACTTCTCATGTCAGCACACTGCTCTGATACTGCACCTTCCCTTTTGCAAGCTTTTTCCAGTGCTAAAGCCTTTTTTTTTAAAAAAAAAAAAAATTTCAGCTCAAGGACAGGAGATGAGTAGTTCACTCGGTTTCTTTTCAAAAAAGATGCTTTGTTTTCTTTTCCAATAATTGAATTTTTTTCAAAATAAACACCATTTATATTCAGACAAGACTATTTCCTGCTCCCCTTTTGAGTCAGCACCTGTGTGTGTAGTACCGCAATTATTTGCGCAGTGACACACTTGTGATCCGAGCTGCTCTGTGTGCTGGGTTGGATTCCAGCTGGATCACCAAGAAACTAAGCAGACTTTTATATAGGATAAGGTGCTGGTTATCGGTAGCGAATAAGAAGAAAAAAAGGTGAGGGGATGCTTTTCCCCTCCACCTCCTCATCCTCCCTTCTGAAGATTTTGTCTCCAATTTTCTCCCCTTGCCTTGGGGTCCCTTTCAAGGGATGTAATTGATATAGTCACTGAAAATAATGGAATTTTATAGCCCGGACTCAACACTATAAATTTAGCTATTACGTTCCTGATGGGAAAATGAAGAACAAAATGAATTGAGACAGAATATTTGTCTTAATAATTGTCTCTTTTCTATGCTGTATGTGTTTAATACAGCTATGTGTGAATATATACGTACACATAGGTATAACTATATTTAACAAAGGGGGGTTTTTTTGCTTGATTTTTAGTTTGGAGGTTGTTTTTTTTTTTTTCTCTTATTAAATGACTACATCAACACAAACCCATGGTCAGGCAAGCGAAGCCATCTGTAACAGAGCAACAAGTTGAATTTTGTGTACTGGAGTTGTTTGATGGGGGAAGAGCCAAGCGTCGCATAATCCAGACATGGTAACAACCAATTGCTCTGTGTTGCAAGAAGTATTTGGGCTTTTGGCCGTTTTTCAGATTTATTTCATTTTTAGCTGGGAAGGTAAGAGCTGAGCCAGCACTTCTCTGCTCAAAGCCATTGCCCTGAGACTCTGATAAGATTTCCTACTGAAACCTGCCCACTTCTCCACTCCTCTTTTCCCATCCCTGCTCCAACTTCTGCTGTTTCAGGTTGGGTTAGCCCAACGTCCTCTCCATCCCGCTGTGAACGCACCACCGAAAAAAAAAAAGGTGCATGTCCAGACTATGATCATTTGTCATTTAGATAGAGTCTATGATATGAACCATGGCAAACACTGTAATGACTAATTTCAAACATTTATTACAACACTTGAGAGACTTGAAAGCTCTCCCTGCTCTTGATTTTAATAAATGCAGTCTTGAAGCAGCCGCTTATCAAAGTGACACAAATTGTGTGGTAAATAGATTATGGCACAGCTGAAATACTGGAAAATGAGATCAGAAATGCTACTATCTTCCATTTAAGGGTTTGTAAGATGCTTCGATCAAGCGGATTCCAGAAAAGTGGCATGGGCAGAGCTGGTGGAAGTGAGAAGCAGCCAAAATGCCAGCGGATCAACGCAGGGCCAGCTAGCTGCTTATCATCTGCCTATTTGCATACATACAATTTCTTGCACATTAATGAGTTTGTACACCAAAGGGCTGGGGAAGAGATACCAACAGTCCTTGAAGTCATCTTTTTAGTGCCAAACCGAGATATAAGACCGGCTTCATCTGGAAAGGAGTTATCACACCAGCAGCAAGACTTCCTCGTGCTGTTCTCTGCTCCTCAATCTCATTGTTTTCATGGAATAAATATAACTCTTAACAAAACTTACCAACAGTACTGAAAAGGAAAATTTTTTGGCGAATTGCATATAGATTTCAATATGCAGATAAATTAAAAGCTGAATTAGTATTTGTTTTCATAAAGTTCTAAAAATCGACAAAAGAGCTTCATTTTTGGTATATGCTTTAACCAACAAAATTGTTTAAAAAAAACTGGAAAACAGTTGTTTTGTTTTTAAAAAGCAGAGAGAAGGGAAGTATAACAAGCCACCTTTGTCAGCCAGCCACACAGGGACTCTGTAGGCCAGCTAGAAAAGAAACTTAAACGGAAGAGATAGGGAAATTAGCTTGGAAATGTAAGAAACTTTTCACCAAAACAGGATTTATTTTTAGAATCAGCTGCTGCCAGTTGTTTTTAAGGTACAAAGAGGTAAAAACAGTATCAGGTATCTGGCATTATGGGATTTCTCACTCAGTATAGCAAACGCAATGGGTCAGATTATCTCTGTATGTATAGCTCTCTCTTACTACTGAAGCAACCAGGCCAAATTTGCATGGGAAGGAAACGCACCCAGTTCCAGTGAAATGAGTACTAGAATTTGGGGGTTCAGCTCAACTCAAGACAAAAGGCACGGTTATCTTCGAGGTCACCCACAACAGCCTAGCATCGCGCAGACACTCACATGGCAGGATAGTCACCCCAACTCAAGGCTCCTTTAGGCTAAATTTGTAAGTTCCTTAGGGTCACTGGGCACTGAACCGGGAGCAAGAGCTGTCTGTAGAGACACTGTTGGCCACAGCAGGTGCCTGGGCTCCAAATTTAGGTATCTAACCTGGTCAATTCAAATTTGACAGAAAGAATATCCTCACTGTGCTGATTTCGGAGGATCTTTGCCTAAATCCCCTGGGCGATGCTTCTTTGCCTCTTTATGGCCCATTCCTTTGAAAAGATGCTGCCTAAGAATAAGTCTGCAAGTTTTGAATATGCAAAGCAGGAATATTCCCCATCAGATATTCTTTTGCTTTATTCATATGATTGAAACTCTTGCTATGGTTCTTGCAAATCCAAGGAAATGTGTTTACAGTCTCATCAACTGAAAAGAATTGGATTCCCACGTTGCGGTTCAGGGGATTTTCTGGGGTTTCTATCAAACCCAGTGACTCTGGCAGTAGAAGGCTACTTTAATAAGCACCTATATTGCAGTTTCGTATTAGAATACACAATTAAAACCAGAAGAGGCAAAAAAAATTCACATGCTTTCAATGTGCCTTCAGAAGAAACTCGAGAAAGCTCAGGAATGGGGGAAAAGAGATTCCTCCTAACCACCTCAAGTTCTCTCTTGTATTTCTTTTGCCCTCGATGCTGGGGAACTTTCATCCCCAGCCCTGAAAGACCTCTCTGGTTACACACACCAAGGTACAGAAGAGGCTGGCAGAGGAGATGGGAGCTCTGCGGCAGCATTGCATCTTCACTGCCATCACTGCATCTTCACCTCATAATCATTGCTTATACCAAGAGTGAAGCAGAAAGGGGAGAGGAGCAACCTCTTGCTTTCCAGACCCTGTAGACCAGTGTTACAGACACCTTCCTGGAGGGATAAAGTTAATGCACAAAGCAGCTGCTTGGAGCACACAGATTCCTCATCCAGAGCATTTCCCCTCCTGCCGCAGTACCGACACAAGCAGGAGACTCGTTAGAGGCTTGGCAGGTACCAACCTGCAACAGGGCACCAGTTATCAGCTTTCCCCAGTACCGTGAGCAGTTGTCTTACAAAATGCAGGCAGTCGGTGGCACCCAGCACGGATGAGGTGCATGTGGCACAGGACCGGGCAGCTGAACCCATTTAACATGTTTCACCTCCTGGCAATGCCTCCCCTTCTGCATTGACTGGAGACAATGAGCTCTGGGCTCATTGCACTGAAGATATGCCAGGACGATCCAGGCATTGTCAAGCTGGATGTGCACCAGTGATAGCACACGCCTTACCTACATGAGAGACAGTTCAAAATGTGGCTAGTAGGGTTTGGCCTGTGACAACCTGATTTCTTCTCTACACACAATTCCTTTGGCCAGCAAACCTACTTGTGTCATTCCCAATGAATGTCCTCAAGCAAGATAACACATGTTCGGTGGGGACGGCTGGGAAAAATACGAGCCCTGGAACTAAATAGAGACCAACTTGGCCCTATAGACATCCTGTGAGGATGCCAAGTTTTGCTTCCCGTTGCCTTATGGCAGAGCAGTGGGAGCCTCACACCCTTCTCCCAGCCCAGCGCTGGGAGCTCTCTTTATTCCCAGCCAAGAATCACCCTGGGCTTTTCAGCCAACACACATCGTATGGGTGCGATGGCCTTCTATAGGATTTTCAGGCTCAGGGAATTTAAGCACCCCCAGTAGTAGAATCGCCCCAAACACACACCACTACTTTGGGAGCTTTCCTCTCTTTCTGCTTTATAGCCTGTAAACAGAGCAGGCTTCTTTTTTTTTGTGACACAAAACCACGACTATTGTTGCATGATAGAGGAGCTGCTCTCGGAACAAGTCTAACTCAGCCTAAAATGGAGTTTCAGTGACTTTCATCTATAAATCACAAGCCACCTTTAGGTGGCAGGTAACTGTCACCCCATCGATGCAGGGGACCACAGCGCGCAGAGATGCTCGACTTGCTACCTGTCAGGAAGGGCAGAGCTGGAGCTCAGGTTTCCCAGCTCTCAGTGCAAACAGCTCCCATTTGCTTTTCACGTTCTCCGTTCCCAAGTCATAAACAGAGGTGGCATTTTTGACAGGTATTTCAAGCTCTTGCTGGGTTCGCTTTTTCCATTTAAAGAGTAAATCGGCAACAATTCACCCAACTAATTCAACCGAGGAGATTGTTTGCTACCTGCTACCCACTGCCTCTCTGCTTGTGCGGAGCCCCAGCCTCACACTGCCCATGACAGGGTGGGCTTCTGAGCGCAGGCAGCGACCCTGGCAGAAGAAATGGCGTTGGGATAAGGAGAGAGATGCTCACGCTGAGATGTAGCCATGGCAACATGCTTTTGCAGAGCAGAAGGCATATCTGCCAAGGCTCAGAGATTTGCCATTTGATCGCATGGATTTCCATGCTCTGGATGCGATCACATCACACAAAATCCAGGTCAGGCTTGATGCCTTGAATAATTCTTTACCCTCAGGGGCACAGAACTGATGTAGGAAGCTGCGTCTCATGGAGGATATGGTAGGATTAAACAGATTATCTTTTTGGTCAAAAATAAAGGTGAGCTGTGCAAATGAAGAGACACCCAGTTCTGCTTTTATTGCACAGGAGGTGATGGGGAAGCAGCAGAGCCTCAGAGCTGTGCATGGAAATCTGCATTTCCCAGGGAGGAGATAAAGTAAAAGTCTCTAGAGCCAGGGTGCGATCCTTCTAACTAAAAATCTCATCCTATCTTCCTCTTCACCTTGTCACTGTTACCCAAAGATAGCAGCAACCACATTTCCAAACTCACAACAGTCACAGCATCAGTTTCTAGCTTTTTGCCCAGAGCTGCCTCTGAAAAAACCCATCTGGTCTGGGCAGGCTCCTGGTAAGTGCTTGTCGAACCACCGGTGCAGACCTTCGCCTGGCCCCCAGCAATCACCAGCAGCCGTGGAGGTGACAGCCCCAGCAGCCCGGTGCCCACCCAGCAGCAAGCCTCCCGCGCTGGGGAGCCAGCATCCTCACCCTGCACATCGAGTCCCTCCCGCAGCCCTCTGCAGAAACAGGGACCAGCAAAAGAGCAGAGCTACGAGGAACAGCCTGCACCAGCACACGTTGGGATGGCAAGGAGAATGAGGCAAAAGCAAGGCGAAAGAGAGAGAGAGAGAGAAACCACAAACCCTTCAGGGCTTCAGGAGATTTGTGGCAAAGCCTGGGATGAAAATATTCTCTCTCGGGTTCTGCCACTGAACCAGCCCTGCGGACTGGCAAGGGCTATATTTGCTCTGATGTGTGCCTATGCAAATCATGAAAGCCAGGTCTGAAGCCTGGAAAGAAGCAGCAGTTTGAGAGCAAACAGCACAGAGCAAGCAAAGGATGTGCCAAGCGTTTTAATTCAAGCAAGTCTGCAAGAACTGCTGTGAACTCCACGCACCTCTTTGGGTCAGTGGAGAGAGAAGAAGGGGAAGGAATCGGTGGCATTGCTCACCCTTCTTTGCTCTGATGTCGTCTCCATCGCCTGATCCTGGGATGGGACAGTGATAGAAGAAACCACAGCTCCACAGAGCAGCTTTACACGGGCTGTGGCCGTGTGTGCACTCAGCTCTCTGTAGTGGGGAGGGAGGGTCTGAGCAAAAATATCAAACTGAGGTGGAAATCGGAGCCTTATCTGAGTCAGAACTAAGCTGTGTTGGGGAAAAACAAAACAAAACAAAATGAACCAAAAGCTTATTTCACATTTTGAAGATATTTTTCTCCCTTTTATGCTAGCAAACCTGAAACCCCTAGAAATCTAGAGGTTGACACCTGGCAGCTTTTAAAGAGTGTACCCTTCCCTCAGTAGCTCCAGGGCTTTAACCTTTTGAAAACAACAGGTCCTGAAACCTTGAAAGGGAAAGCTAGCAAAGCAGAGATCATCCTCCATTGGAGCAGGAACAGGGAGGGAGGGGGGATTTATCCCAATGATAGGAGTCTTTTGGAGAGGTTTAATTCACTCCCGTGTCAGGTCCCTTCCTTCCTGCCCTCCCCACCCCCAGCTCCCTCTGAACCAGCCTTCCCATCCCTTGCTTTTCACCTCTGTAGGTTTGAGCAGGAGATAAACATGCCCTAATTATTTTCCTCTTGCACAGCTGAGCCCTGCAGCCCTTCATTTCCTTACCTGAATGCTCTCGCTTCAAGTGGGTTATATACGACAAAGCCTTTCAAGTATATTTGTTGTGCGGCAGAACTCAGGTGTCACACAAGCAGCTCAAAACCCTCTTTTCCCCGGCACAGACTAATAAGGGACATGAATTACTCGGACTTCTTACAGTCCAGAGGGCCAAAAGACTAAGGGAGGGAAGACACAGGGTCACAGAACCTCTTGCCTTCAGACAAATAGCACGGATGCCTCTCTGGTTGATAGAAATTAAAACTTGCCTTCAGTTTCGCGCTCAGTTTTGCAGAAGGAGATGAAGAGTTTGGTTGCATTGCAACTGCCTTAACATAACTGTAATGTCCTCCATCTCGGCAGGCACCTTCCTGGCAGCTTCTGCAAAGGGCAGGGAGCAATGGGAACAGCCACTGCACCGTCTGTCCCGTGGGGTGACCCTAGGAGAGGCTGGCTTCTGCTCCGAGCCAAGGCAAATCAACACAGAGCTGGGCAACGCAAGGAAGCTGGTGCTTTTGCATTCACTACATCATTCTCGGCACAGAATTTTAGAAGCAATGACATCCGAAGTCTCCCATCACAACTGCCGCCTCATTGCACCAAGTGCAGACCACCAGTGCAAAGCTCCACGAGGCACCATCCCCACTTTCACGTACAAATACCAAGGGCAGCACGTAGATAGGAAGAGCCACTGAAGGTCAGCAGACATCCAAACCTTGCTTTATGCAGGTTAAGTATAGAAGGAAAAATCATCACCTGAATACAGGTCCTTGAAGCACCTCTGTATCAGTACTAGGTACAGAGCACAAAAGACAGAACATATTGGTCAACGCAAAGTGACCCTCTTTCAAAATTTTCAGTCCCTCAGGAGCCCTCAATAGCAGGTAACTCGCCTGCTTACACCACATAGGAACACGCAAACCCTTCACAGTTATTCCCCAAGCCCTCCCTCTCCTTGAAGAGTCCTGCTTCAAGATGACTTCATCACGAGGTCAAGAAAGACAACTCCAAAAAGCACAGAGGCTGCAAAGGTCCTCCATTAATGACGCTAATAATAGCAATATCACACCAGGGATGTTACCGACAGATTAATTCTGTGACATAGACCAGGTGACAGAGGCCACCATGACTCTTGGCCACCAGGTAGCTCAGCCGTAGCCCCTGGTCTGGGACCACATCAGTACAGAGAGCTGTGCTGGTCTGAGGGCTGCGGGGCAAGGCAACTCCCCTCTGCGGGAGGGAGCTGGGCAGCAGAGATAGGGGACGTCTGGCAGCCAGCCCTACAACCCAGCCAGACGCTCAGCTGCTCCCCATCCCATAACACAGCAGCGTGGAAACCCATCATCCCCCAATTCCACTTCCAAAGCTCCCTTTCCACGTCCTGGTTCTCCCAACTCCATGCAGATTTTTGTAATGTGGCTTGTAAGATCAAAAAGGTTGGCTGGGCTTCGACCCAGCCCCCCTGCTCTGCTTTGAACTTCTAATTATTTTGCTAATTCCAAGCCTAGTGCTAAGATGCTCTGAGCACACCTAAAACCTTCCCCACAAAAATCAAGCTGCAAAATGTCTCCCAGGATCTAATCCCCAGTGAGAAATACTCTAACCTTTCCCAGTAACCAAGAGCAGAGCTTGTCTCGTCATTTGCAATTAAGTTCCTGAGCTAATGAAGCTGCTTTAAAAAAAAAAAAAAAAAAAAAGAAAAAGAAAAAAACCAACAACCTCAGGTCAGTCTAATTAAGAAATGTTGTACCTTGCAGTCCCAGTGTATCTTGTGGCAAACAGCTGTGTATGCTTTCAGCTTTGACAGCAGAAAAAGTGTGATTATTTATTTATTACACAGACGCGGAGAAGCTTCAGGAGTACGAGACGCCTATGCTGTAAGGGAGCTGGAAGTATAGAGAAAAGAAATGACATTCAGCTGGAACCTGTAATTACAAGAGGGGACATTGACCATATAAAACGCCATTTTGTAATGAACACTTATGCATTAGCTTTTCTTCGAGATTAAAAGTACACAATCGAATCAAGACCAAAGTGGAGCTTGCCCTCAAGGAAAGGCAGTTTGGAAGACAAATGCAATTATGCCACTGCCATTTGCAATGCTACAGAGAGTGGCCGAGGAAATCCCACGAAAAAAAGTCTTTGAGAAAAAAACTATTTGAAAACAATTTTGCTCCTGATTTGAGTCTCTGCCTTCCCGTAACAAGGAAAGGGATCTTTGCTACTAGCTAGAGGCTCACATAAACAGGATCTTGCCAGCTAACCTCTGCTCCCGATGCGCATTACCTATCTTAGCTCAGCAAACAACCATCTTCCCTCTGCTTCTCTTTTGATTGAGTCATGTTTATGCAGCAAGAACTAGATCTAATCTGCAAGAGCAAAATTTTAATTAAGTGCCTTGCCAGAAAAAAAAACCAAAACACAAACCACAACAAAAACCCATGACTAATTTTAGGAACTGGTCCATGACATTCTCTTATTTCCTTACGTTCTCCCATCCCTCTGCCCACCTCTCCACACTCCTTTCGCCCACAGCCCTTCAGGACTCTGCCTGCTTGTACAGAGTGTGGTACGACGGGATCCCAAACTTCCCAAGCATCCGTCAGGCCACCGGTATGTGTCACCGGTGCCTGAAACACCAATTGCCTGAGCTTGGTGTTCTTTACTCAACAAGCAAGGAATGACAAGGTGTTAAGCAACAGAAGTTGTATTTAAGCTTATCTTTCTTTTCTAGCCAATTAGCTCATTTTTACAATCTACAGAAGACACCAAGGTTAGAGGGTAGCTGCTGGTACTGCTCGGGCACAGCTCATCTTGATCGGTTATTAAAATTCTGCTTGTTAGTTGGTGAGAAGAGACACATCCGAAATGACCTTGCGCTGCCGAGAAACCCATCAAATCATTTCATCGGCCGAATGGAGCAATCGCACAGAGTCTCCCCACCAAAAAAATACCCCTCCAAACCCCCCAAAATCAAAACATCCCAGCAAAAGTTTGGTTTATACTACAGATTATCCATGGCCATAGTTAACAGAGGGGCACTGTTGGGTTCACAGCTACAGCTTTCCATAAGCAAACCCCAGATCCTCAGCAGAAGGCTCAGTTTGGAGTGAGCCATCGCTGCCTGGCTGAGCAAGGGCTTCACTGCAGCATGGGCAGTGCCCGGTTTAACTACGCCTCCCCAAAATAGCCGCTGCACACAACAACCCTGGAACAACAAAACCGCAAGTGCAGACTACGCACATCAGGCTCGTGCGATTGACCGACCCTCACAACAAAACACGGAGCTGCACTCAAACGGTGGGAAGAAGCCCCATCCCAGCCTGAGAGCTCAGCAAAACCCCTAAATTACCAATCAGCAAAGGTGCACAAAGGGACTTGAGGGGGAAGGAGGGGAGGAATTGCAGGGAGAAGACAGATTCCCAAAACCAGCCCATGGGTGTTGAGGGATGGAGGAAGAAATAGAATTTAGAGAGAGGAGAAGCAGCCAAATGTGGGAAAAAAAGGAGGGAAGAGTGGGGGTAAAAAAAAAAAAAAAAGAAAAGAAAAAAAAAAGATCTCAAGAGCATCCACTTAAGCTTTGAATTGCCTGGCTTTGTCTCTGCTTCACACAATAGAAACGTACAGTAGCAACAGACAGATGCTGAGAGCTGGTTTGCTTCTCATCTGCAATTCCAAGCACCCTGTCAGGAACAAATATTTGAAAAGACATCTATCCAACCATTAACGTATCTAGTGGTGCAATTTTTTTTTTTTTTAAAGAAAAATAATTCTGCTTTCATCACAAAGATGATTACGCAAAGAGATGCCAACAGACCCACCAGAGGGATAAGCAAAGTTTCAGGTCTTTCTTTAGGGCTGAAGACAGTTTACTATCAAGCCGAGAAGGTGCAGCTGGTTAAGTATTTGCAGTACAGGGAAAGGGGGGGTGGAAATCAGACAGCTGTATTTTTAACTGATCATGTGCTTGCTTCTGTTTCGTAAGATTTATTCCCTCATTAATCACTGCCCTCCCTTCATTCATGTTAAATATAAAAATGATTAGGAAAGATCCTCATCATGGTTAAAAAAATAATTAGCTGCTACATCATGTTGCACACATTCAGACAGAAAGGAGTGATTAAATTAGGAATATTAAAACCCCATTAATCTGTGCTCAACTTAAGCTCTGCTTGTTCATCTCGCTGTGGCACTTATTATTTCTGACACTGAAAGATATTTGAATTACTAGCTGAAACAAGGTCACTATCAAAAAGATGTCAGGTCAGCAATTAGTCAAAGGTGGGAGAAGCTACCAGAACAGAGCTGTGCTTGACATGCCACAAATGTGTCAAGAAGTGTTCCCTTCCCAGTGTCACTCGGATGCGCAGGTCAGCGCCGGGACCCCAACAACATGCGGGTGCAGATCAGCCCTACCAGGGAGCTTGTACCAGGCTTGCCAAATCCTTTGTGCAACATCTTCACTCCTAAGGTTGCCCCAAATCTCTGTGCCCCAGCCTTTGGGAGAAAGGTTGGGGCAAAGAGTATAATTTGAAACCCACATCTGGAGCTATGCATCTTCCCCTGGCTGGCCAGGGCTCAAAGCAGGCGAATGCCGACCTCCGCTGCAGCAGAGGTTTGCGGGGCAGCCTTCGGCACGAGGTCTGGCAGGGCACAGCCTGGAACGGGAAGGACAGAGTCAATGCAAGGAGAGCGGAGCTTTAAATCTAAGCCAATAGCCTTGATTTCAATATAATTAATGAGCTTGTTCACCACTTGCACTAACGCCTGTGGGCAGGAGCACTTATTGTTCACGTAACAAAGCACTCTAAGATGTTTTCTCCCTTTCAAGAAGCTAACAACCTCACTTCTATTTTGGCTCACGAAGCAAAAGCAGCAAGCCCAGCATGAAAGAGATGGTGACAGATGCAACAAAGTCCCAGAAAAAAATTCTTTCCTCTGGGGGAATGTGTGCAAGCACGCAAGCATTTGATGGGAACAAGAGAAGATGGCCACGGGTTCATGTGTTCCATGGACTTGTATTTAAAGAGCGGCTTGGAGGGAAGGCCACTGCATGGAATTGGCATTCACTGCGTTGTGTTCACCATTTGCCTGTTGTCGTTGCTGACTCAGGAGCATTACATGAGCAAGATCCCACACGGGCCGTTGGCACTGGCCCCAGGGTGAAGGTCTCCAGGGCTTCCAGCTCCTCATTCCAAGAGCAAAGAACCGCGTTTGCTCAGCGCCTAGGACAACGCAGTCCACATCTATCATAGAACTGCGACAGCAATACTCGCAAATTTTACTTTCAAATTCAAGAATGAAAAAAAGGAATTTTTTTTTTTTTTAAATGGAACTGCTGGCGAAACTTTTTGGAGACCCCCAGCATGGTTGCATGGGAACCTTTAAACTACAGCAGGAGGTCTTTGTCACTGCTGCAGGCCCCGTTCGCCATTTCCATCACGCTGAGCAAAACCCTTTGAGATTTGTTGTTACTGAGAGCCAGGTGTTACCTGCCGCCACGCACAGATAAGGGAAGATGCAAGCACAGGAGGACAAAAAGCAAGCTGACAAGTCGGTCACCTCTTACAGATGAGTTCCTAGGTTGCTTTTCCAGCTACAGGTGGACGCAGGTGCTTGGTGGTTGATACCTTTGATATATTTGCTACACTTGCCCTCATTAAGGGGGGAAAAAAAAAGCAAGCATACAAACGGAAATTTTCATCCTCTAATCTCCCAAAGTCTTTCCTAAGCACAATGTTCCAGTATACAAACTATTTACTCTGCACTTCATTCAGCACTGACAAAACCACCTCTGAGCCTCTTTAAAAAGGAAACAGATAAACCAGCTAACAAGCCTGCGCTCTAATTGACAACACAGAAAGGAGGGAAAGATGCTGCATCTACTTGCAACTACCAGAACAACTCGAGGGAAGCAGTATCTAATTAATCGAGTTGGGATTTCGCTAAGATCCCCTGGTCTTATGAAAAATGCCATAAGACATTTAATGACCACAGGTGAGGAGAATCTTGGGTTTACATCTCATTTGAAACTGAGCATGCAGAATATAAAGTGATCCAACACCACTCCCAAACCTCACACAAATTATTCTTCCCACTTTTCTGTTTGCCTTCGGACAACTCCGCAGCGCTCCCTCCATGAGCCACGGGACCTCTTTCTGAACGGGACGAACAAAACTGCACCTTGCGACCACTCCACTCGGGGAAAAATTAGCTGAATATGAATCTCTCTTTCATTTCACTGCTACTTCCTTTTAGAAGAATGCAGCTGGGATAAAAAAAAAAAACCAAAACAAAACACAAAGTCAAAACAACAAACATGTCTCTACTAAAATATTTATTTGCTATTAGTACTTCAGGATGTGTTTTGTTTGGGCAACAGCCACAAGACACCAGCAAGACATCCTGACTTTACCCACGACGGGTGGGATTTTCAGCTGGACACAATAGCAGCTTATTGTTACCCTTGAAGGCAAGCAGAGGTTTGCCACTGACTTCACCAAGAAAAGAATTGAGCCAGCAAAGTGCTTTCAAAAATCCTCCCTACTAATAACGGCACAGACACCACAGGGCAGCAGAGTATTTAATAGGCAAGGTCTGCTCTATCTTTTACTCCATTTGAAATGACTTTGAGGCTCACCTGCATGAAAAAGAAATCATATGTGGCTATTACAGACCCATAGCAATCCTTAACCGTTGACATCAGGGAGCTTTATTTATGAAGTGAGGAAAACCAGGAGCAAACCCTGGGAACTCCCGCTGAAATACAGCGGCTGGTGAGCTGGGTGGCCAGCGGCAGCAGAGATTTGCTTGGTGACCAAACTCACTGTGCCAGCGTGCCTCTGCCCTTCATCCAGTGCAGTCTTGAAGACAGAGCCACAGCTATGTTTAAAAGCGTATTTTCATTCTAAATGCTGTTTGGAGGTGAGGGAGCTGGACAGAGTGAATTTGTGGGTTTAGGTGTTCATTCATCTGGGACCTCCATATTTGGGTTCTATTTTGTGTGCACATCATTGCTCCTGTTGCCCGATTAAATTTTTTTTTTAAAATACAAATATAATATCCTAAACACCAATAACTGGGAAGACTAAGTACACATCCAAATAATGGGAGTTATTTCAGCCACCAAGAAGTGAGCAAGCACTCCCCTGCCCCAAGTACTGTGGAATTAAGACACTCATAAATCCTTGCCCAGCAAGCCCTGGAGAAATAAAAGAGGCTTTAAATATAATCTAGCCTACCACTTCATATAGCAAGGGGAGCAGCAGAACTGAGGGTAAGCAGAGATCAGCAGAGGAAAGGACAAACATAATTGCTGGAGTCAAACAGAGAAAACTGCAGTTAAATACCAGCTAGATGCAATTCCAAAAACTTCCCCGAAGCCCGAGGTGGCTCTGCGGTCAGCACCCAGCTCGCCGTGGCTGCGGCCACGAGCGGGGAGGGAAGGGGACTGCTGACACAGAGGGTCAAGCAGAGCTGTAAAAGGCATCACTAAATGCACGATAGCTTGTTAATCAGAGCTGTGCCATTGAGACTCCATTCTTGGATAAGCTTTTATAAAGCTTTGACACTTAAAAATGGTGTTAGGAAATGCAGAGCTTGCCAGCTCTTTAGGACTTCAGCCAGCACAATGAATGGCATCTGTAGTACCTCTTCTAACTTGCTGGCACAACATTTTGCCACACGTTCACACGTGCGTCCCATGGCAGAGACGCACAGGCAGAGATCTGGTGGAGAGGAGGCTTGAAATGACAGATCCAGCAGGGAGGAAACGGGGCAAAGCTGGACACGTAAAAGGAAAAATCATAATAATAATAAAAATAAATAAATCCACCAACAGCTGCACCAGTGTAACTCATCCTTTTGCTTCCCAGGCCAGGTCTGTACCAACAGCGGTATTTCCCATTGCCTCTGGGCAGCATTTGCTGTCTCCGCAGCTGGGAGAGGGTATTTCAGGGCAGGCAAGGGCAATCCAAGAGCAGTTGCATTGCAAGAACTTTGCGTTGCCAGGGAAACAGCTTACTTGGTAATGGAAGCACCATTCTGGGGTTATTTTCTTCTCCTCATTGGTTTTGTATCCCCATAGCATCAACTAACTTAATCAAGCCCCAGGCAGCAGAGCACCAGCCACAAGGTACAAAGCAACATGTGGCAAACCAGTAGAGTCCAACACAGAGCGAGCAAGAAGGCAAGTGTGCACACCAGTGCTGGAGGCATCAGGCAGAGGTGAGCAAGGTTTTGTCTTTAATACATGGAGAACTGCCTAACACTGCTATTAAATGAATCCTCATTGAACAATAAACAAAACCAGGCTGTCTCTCCAACGACCAAGACACCAAGTCCCAAATCCATCTCCCTACAACCAAGGAAATCCCGTGCCCTCTTCTCTTGTCAATCCATCATCCCTGAAGAAAAGGACCCTTCCCAGCACCTCCCTGATCCTATTGTCCTATGCTAATAAAGGCACTGGCACGTTCACACTGCTCTGAACACCCTTCTCATGTTTAATCATGATGCTATTAGCTGTTATGGTTGCAAAGACCACATTGAAAGTGGAGAATAAGTCTTGCAGAGGGAGCAAATGGCACCCGTCAGCTCGGGCAGAATTTAATCAGATGCCCTGGGTGCTGTGCAGCACAGAGAGAAGCCTGCACACATCTCAGCAACTTAGTGCAAGCTCCTGCAGCTGCAACCTGGGGCAACATCCGAGAGAGACTGACAGCATTTATTTTCGGTTCTTTGAAGATAGTACAAAACCCAAGGAACTCGGCATGAAGTTTCAATAAAGGACAACCCAGTGCAAGAAGTCCTCGGCTGGGAACCACACAGTGTTCCATGAGCATGAGAAGACAAGCAACATCTTCATCTTAGTGAGCAGGGCTTGCTTAACTTAATGTCCCAGAAGGGCCTAAAAAAAAGTATGTTTTCCCCAATTCTCCCTGCTCCCAATCTGATTCCTGTAAAGTTTCCCATCCACTGGGCTGTAAGGAGCTCCTCACAGGGATGGTATCCCACAGGGCAGAAACCAGCCAACCTCTTGATGGTCTGAGTGCTTCACACCTTCTTGGGCATGCACATGATCAAGCAGT
>NW_009626130.1:25163-44617 GCF_000690535.1 Cariama cristata | reverse complement strand
CCTAAAAAAAAAAAAAAAAAAAAAAAAAAAAAAAAAGTGAGAAGACAAGAGAACAGGTAAAATTCACCGATGCTTTCTAACATCTTCCTTGGTGGAGAACATCTCCCAATTAATATGGTGCACATCAGGAGGAAAGCTAATCACATAAGGGATCCCTTCAAAAGCAACCTCCAGACATGGTATGTGCTGCTGGCCCCTGTTCCCAGCACCGGGATTGACTGGGGAGACCATTGCAATCAGAAACTTTCAGTTTTAACGATTCTGAAATTGTCAGTCTGGGGGTTGTTTAAATGGGAGTTACTTTTTATGTGGGTCAAGATCTGGGGGATTTCCAGAGTGTTTCAGTTGAGGCTTCTCTAAGCAAACAAGAGACGGAAAGTTTACAAGCTCATCTAGTCACTCCCACACACGAAGGTAAAGGAGCCGTGGCTGTAGCGGTACTTGGCCCAATTAAGCCCCAAACTGCCCCAGCCAGCCCCTGTCTCCTCCTCAGAGCACCCTGCAAGGAGGGAGCTGGATGCGACCTGATGCAGCAGAGGGGTTGCTGCTCCCCAAAGGTCTGCAGAGCTGGATGTGGGCAAGCAGTGGTACAGGGCTGCATTGTCTGTTATCCACCAGCCCTCAGCTGTTTTCAGGTTACCAAATGGCTCTGGTTTCCTTGGTGGGAAGAGAAGGAGACAGGCAGGGATGGAGGAGAAAGTTTTGAGCTTACTTGCTGCTGTTAAGTTATGTAAAATAACTTCTCACCTCTAATTTCAATGCAGTCAGCTCCTCCGGTGAAGTGGCTCAAACCACGAGGAGCCACACCAAGGAGGTTATTAGAACCATGCCTCCAATTTTGGGGCAGCTCAGGAGCTTACGATTACCAAAGAAACAAAGCTTTGGTGTTTCCATCCCCCAGGGCTCACCACTGCAAGGCCCCCCCCTGCCCCGGGAAGAACCCGCTTCGCAGGGGTGACCACATCCTGGCGGTGCGGAGCCCGGGCGCCTGCAGCATCACCCGGAGCTGTAACAACAGGAAGGGAACGGGGGCACATGGCCAAGTCACCCCCCGGCAGCACGGGATGGGGCAAGGAGATGACAGAGAGTGAGAGTTATAAAGCCCATGCCACCCTTCTGGGTCCTTTCAACCCCAGCGCGGGGCCAGTGGCATGAACAGGCTCAGACCACTCCTCGCCACCTCCATTCCTTCGTGCAATCAAACGTGCAAAACTTGCACTGTTGATGTGGCTCGAGTTCTCTACGTCAGCTCCCACGGGCGTCCCAGCAAAGCCCAAACAGCGCAAATCTGCCCTGCCACAACAGCACAGTAATTTCTCCTCCCTGATGTGTTTTATTGCCTGACAGAAGGAAACCCATATTTTTGGAAATTGAATTACACTTTCTTGAATATTAAGAGAAAGAGTTATTCCCTTCACTGGGTCGCATTAATAACATCCCTGTTTTACAGCTTGCAGGGAGGGAACAGACTAAATTTTCTTGCGGTGGCTTTCAGTTCTCGAGTTGAGACCCAAAGTGTTGATCTGCTACTCGCAGCGACGGCGAGCTGCTTGCGGAGGCTGCGTTAAACACCCGGAGAGCAGGCACCCGGGGCACTTGGAAAACGTTGGATTTTTAGAGGCGAGACAGCAATTGGAGAACAACTTTTGAACCAGTGGCATCAGGACCCTTGTACCCAAAGACTCTGATCGCAGGTTCAACTTTTAAAGAAACAAGTAAACAAACAGAAAAAAAACCAACCCACCTTATCTTCCCAATGCAATTTTGAGTTTTTACCAAGGGAAAAGGGTCTTTGTTTTTACTTGTTGCAAGAACTTTTACCAGGCAAATGGGTAACGTAAAGAGGAGATTTCTTGTAACAAGGACCAACCCCCCCCAAACATACATACATTTATATATACACACACACAAATATGAAGTATCCTAACCCAAATCATCTTCCAGAATTTCTGCTTGATCTCAAAGATCTCTTACCTCTGCAGTCTGGCAGAGGAGGCAACTCGCCACGGCTTATCAAGGAAATTGGGCCTTCAGATACAGGTCTTTATCTTTTGTTTGGTTTGGTTTGGGGTTTTTTTGTTTGTTCGTTTTTTTCCTAAGGCCCAAATTTCTTAAATCACGACTTTTATTAAACCCCAGCATGGTGGGGAGCACAGCCATACTTCTTCTCCCCCCTCCCCACCTTCCCACCACAAATCCATTCAAAGTGAATGACATTTGCAAAGTGTATTTTCACGGCCCTCCGTAATCCCTTCAGAATATTAAGACTGCATTACTTTGTCTTTGGTTACATTAACTTCAATTTTCCTTATGAGTAAGTATTTGGCTAAAAATTAATATAGTGAAGTTGAAAAGAATCTTATGATAGGAAAAAGACTAATTTCATCTCTGGCTGCTCAGATACCAGAGTACACTAGGGTTAATGTAATTAACTTACAATTTTAGCCTAGGTTGTGTACATACACTGAATCTCCCTGCTGGAAACAAGATTAGATTTTATTACACTATATATCCTGGTTATCTTCACCATGCCTCCAATATTACTTCCCTCAATGACTTCAAGGCTCTCTGCTGCAATGAAAATGCAGAACCATCTGGTATTGAGCCCATGCAGTTTATTTAAGGATTTAATTAAATGCTCTAAATGGAGAGCTTCTTTGAATTAACATTTTAAATGTGACTTATTGCAGGTTTAATATTGTCTTAATGCCAACCTGGGAAACTCCATAGCCAAGTTGTTGACGTTTAAATTGAATTCATTTGGGTGGCTCCAGGGGGACTCATTAATTAATCTAAACAACTAATGGGGATTGGTTCTGACTTTTGATGAAGATTATTTACAGAGACAATTTGCAGTGAATAAAGAGTCACAGTAGGCAAATGTTTAATTGAATTTAAAAAAAAAAAGGACATCTCATTGTGTTCAATATCAAGGATGCATCTTGCGAGTAAGCTTTGAAATACCAAGAAAGGGACGATTGCTTGAAGCTTCCTAGCTGCACACTAATAACAAAGAGAATGGGTAATTACATTTGCCTCTGTAATTTGCAGCTTGTAAGAGGACAACAGGTCTGTCTGGCTTGCAGTACACGTAGGAAAACTCCAACAGGAGATATTCGGTGTTATGAAGACCAAGTTGCCCCACTCACTTTTACTCACGTACCAGAAAACGGCATTTTCTAACCAATCATCAGCGGGAAAAACAGAGCCAACTCCTCTCGCTTACATTTGCGAAAACCCAGAACCACTGCAATGAGCTCAGCAGAGCTGCTTTCATTTACAACAACTTAACCTATAACATCCAATCTTCTTTTATTCTTTGATTATATCAACTTCGGAGCCAGTCATTTGCACCTCCGAGTGCACCACAAGCCCTGCAAGCACCAACATCTAGTTATGCGGTTAGTTTTCAGTAAGCCACAATAGCAAAACAGTACCTGCTTCCCTGTGTATCTGCACTCATTAAAGCAAATCGCCCTTCAGCATTTTTCCACTGGTATTATCATTATCCCATCTCATCTTGAAGTTTCCAGTAGCACCAGAGGTTGCCACCTAAGCAAGAAAACACGGTGCGCTAAACGCCGTGCACGCGTGCATTCCCAGGGAAACACGGCTCCTGCCCTGCAACCCCAGCTCCCGAGGGCACAAACACCTCTAAATGCCTGTGATTTCAAGCATGAATTCTTGAAGAGCACTTGTGTGTTTAACACAAAGCATACGTGTTACTGGCAAGCATCCCAAGAAAGCACAGCAGACCAAGGAGTGAGACAGAGAGGTAGATCGCGGGGCGAAGACGTCAGCGGCAGGTTGGGGCTCTCTTGCCTGATGCACCTTCTCCTAAGCAATTTCTGTTCTTGCTTATTATGGATTGTCCTTAACATAAAGCCAAACTGATTTTAGATTTAAAAGCACTGGAGAGGTGAAAGACAGAAGAAAAAAGGAGGACATTGAGAAGAAAAAAAACCCAAACATCAAATGCCACAAGTTCTACACTCCTATAGTGTGGCCATTAACCACACAGAGAAGTTTGATGGAGAAATCAGCCAACATCTTAAACACTCACATGTTTGGGAAAAACATCAGCTACTAAAGATGCCCAGTGGAGACCGGAATGGCACAGCAGTGCGACTGCCTCCTACCCAAAGGGGTACCGGTTACTTGGGAGACTCCTATCCCTTGGTCTGCTTTAATCTGGACAGGAAGGACCTCAGCTGTGATCACATCTCCCAGGGAGCCTCGTTCATGCAGAACAGGCCATATTTCACAGCGGGTACCTAAAAGCCTTTAGCGGGCATTGGCCATCGAATGCTACGGATCTCATTACCCACACAAGTCAATCCAAATGTTCAGTATTTTGAACTCCACTGTGCTGTGCCCAGCTCTAACAGCCAACCGCATGTCAGTAAGAGCACTCCCTTTCTCCACCATCGGGGTATGACAGGAGTCCTGCTCCAAGCTAGCATTGCCCAGCTGGGTAAACCACCTCTGAGGACTGTTATCGGGGGGTGCAAACAAGGCAAAACCACTGTGAACATGCTTCACCTCACATCAAAGACAAGGGTGAACCCAGGCTGGGCTCATGGTGCCGAGTCGGTTTGTACGAGACAAAGCCATCGCCTTCCCTACATGCCCCGGGCTGCATTGCACCGGCCCGAACAGAGCCCGGTGCTGAGCCCATCCTCCTCTCTGATCTCTCTATGTCAGATTTGCATTTTATTTTCTATAATATCACAACCTGTCTTGTCTCAATCAAAGAGGTTCCAAACTTCTTTTCTTTCCATGGATGGACACATCCTGCATGCTAATTTAGGAGGCAATTGAGGGGGAGGGTGCATTAAGAAAATGCACATAGCCATTAAGCCAGGGAGACTAAAGCATCCTGCCTCGATCAGCACTGCTGGATACTGTCTAGAGCATCGCCAGCTGCTCTCAGATACCTATAGTGGAGCTCTTTTATGCAAACACCTCCAGTAACAGCTTTTGTGGATCTGACAGACAGAGTGGTTAAAAATTAGGCATTCAGTGGGTATCCAGTGGAGAGACATTGTACAGCACATCTGAAGAGGGGAGTCACACTCGGAAAGGCAATTCTGAATTGTCTGAAGGGGAAAGGTTGCTCAGGCAGGCGGGACGGATCCTGATGGCAGATCAAGCCGTCCTGTGAGTATCGCCCATATCAGCCCTCCCCATCTTCCCAGGGATCCCAGCTCCCATGAATGTCGGTTCACAGACAGAAGATAGTCACATTCAAAAAGAAGCAACCAAGGCAGGTGTTCACTGCAAATAGGAGGATGGAGGGATTATAATGTTTTCCCTACCAACTCTCAAAATTTCCTACAGAACCTCTTCTGTCTTTCTTTTTTTTTTTTTAATCACCAACTCACTCAGGGCTTTCTCAAGGTTGTGTAGCTCTTTAATGTATTTTATTTTCCCCAGGATTGCTCGCTCTCAGTGTGAAAAGTGTCAGTTATTTTGGGAAACCTGAAATCAAGTGGGCGAGCGAAGGAATTATTCATGAGGACACCATCAGGAGGAAGGTTACCTCCTTCACCCTGACGGGAGGCCGATAGCTCAGCCGTCGTTTCAGGCTCAAAATGAAGAGGCAAAAGTTTCTGCCCCCTTGAACCTGGATGAGGCATTAGGAACCGAAATTATAGGGGAAGGCACAGCTGGTCCATCACCGGAGCAGCTAGGGAAGCTATGGCAATGCTTGCGGCTCCCTCCAGCCCTTTGCATCTAAGTCTTAGTAAAAATCAAGCACACACTGCAATATCCATTAGGTTTGAGTATCCGCAAAGGCATAAAGCTGGTGCTCGCTTAGTCTGCAGGATGGTGTCCCTCTTTAAATGCCTGCCCTCCCATCCCAGAGCAGGCACCCTCCAATTTCACCCCTGGGAATTGAGGTTTCCCTCACGCTGATGAGATGGAGAAGCGTGGCTTAAAGCAATTCTTCTCTTCTAAAGCTTCTCTTGGATGTAATGCTATTTTCTGCTTGGAGCAACCAACTCGGTCTGCACCTGCCTGTGCAAATGGCATGCATTACAGATAACCTTCTCAATAAAAGATGCCAAGTTTGACAGGCAAGGGATAGACGCAAGAGCTTTATCAACCAACTTCTCTTTCCAAAGCCTTTAAGAAAACAGTCCTTTAGCAGCACGGACTCACCTCAGCCCTTTCATACACAAGAGCTACACTAATAGCCACTAAACCACCATTTCTGGCTCGCAGCACTGACAAACCAGAGGGTTTGGCTCAGTCCGTGATAGCAAGGTCAACGAATGGCAGAGAAGTCACCTACCCAGCGGAGGCTGCTGGCTGTAGAGGGGTCACTGGAGAGAATAAAATATTATCTGAGCAAAAATCGTTTGGGTTTTGGGGGGATTTTTGTTGGGTTTTTTTTGTTTGTTTGGGTTTGTTTGGGGTTTTTTTGGTCTTTTTTTTTTTAAACTGAAATCCTGGAGCTGCTGGGACAGCCCTTACTTCAGTAAGGATTTCTGATGTTCACCGCATTTTCTTTTGAAACACCTTGTTGCTGTAGGGAATACCAGATGCTCTGGCTATGCTGCTATTGCCTAGGGACAGCCTTCAGATATTTTGTTTGAGTTTTCTACTTCATCTATCATCAAATCAAAGTATCTTATCCAGACTTCCACAGACTCCTGTGGGCTTTAGTACCAACCATTAAAAGCATCTGCTAAGTGGGAACCTCACTGTTCCTGCCCAGGGCAGGAACCAAATAGCCAGGATGGAGAGCCGATAGATTTGGGACTGCCATTTAGGTTAGTGCAAAATACATATCTATATAAAATATAGATATTTCACATTTTACATGCATAAATATATCAAGAATGTACATACACACACACTAATTTCTTAAAAAAAAATAAAATCTTCCCCAGTGATGCTATGAAAAACCCTAGTATGCTGCCTATTTTAATTGAAGGCTGGACAAACACAAATGGATGTGTAGAAACAAACCTGGACAGAACAGCTAAAGGGCCTTCTAGGGAAGCAGAGCTGATTAAAACCAGCAAACTAAATTTGGAAGTAAGGTGATAGAAACCCGCACACGAAGATACATTTTTCTTTCTTATTCTCATTTACACTCTTCTGCTATAAATAAGGCTGTTCTGACAAAAAAAAAAATAAATAATGAAAGTTGTTATATTGAAATGTTGGATGGCAAAGCCATCACCTTTGTCACAGTTTGGATTAAAACGCATCTTTCCACTTCCCGCATGCAAATTGTATATAAACAGTAGAAACAGACCATTTAAGCAAATATTTGCAAGGGGGTTTTGTTTGTTTTCAAATACCAGTCCTACTCCAGACAGGATCCACAGCCCACACAGACTGTCATGAAACACTGCTGCTTCGCTCCCTTGCAAAAAGGGAGCAGGAACACATCTATTACCACAGGAGATCTGGGTAAGTGCAGAACATCAGGCATACAGACAAGATCTGCACTCTCAGATGCAAGCATCAAACCAAGAAACCTATATCCATTTTCATATCTTGCACCAAACAGCTACACAAAGAGCCTGTGACGGAGTTTGACCCTGAACTTGAGTTTCAAGTGAAGCTGAGCCTGGCTTTCACATCTCGGACCAGTGTCAAAAACATCACCCTAGTCTGTCATAGTTCATCTCAGCAATGATAAAGACTAATTTTTGCCAACCAGAGTGCACATCTTTGTTTTGTAAAGCAGAAGACATCAACGCAATCGGTGTTAAGAAGTATGATTTAGTTTTGGATTAAACAAAGCTAAAAGACTGACCTTCTGTCTGTCACCAAGATCTTGATTGTCTTTGGTATTAAATTCACAGGCAGAAGCTTCCATGTCCTGGGGAACAACAAAAAAAAAAAATAAATTTGAGTGTGTTATTTCCAAATTTTATACCCATGTTTGTTCCAACAGTATTTACACTACACAGCGCATAGAAAGATAGCTTCAACTTTGTGCTCGGCGTTTCTGGTAGCTGAAGTGCAGGAGAGACCAGAAATGAAGAAACAGAAGTTTCCAGTTTCTCCACACTGATGATATAGATATATGGCAAAAGACAGCCAACCCATTCTTGGGGGACAAAGTGGTTGGAAACACACAGAAAGAGCCTTAAAAAAAAGAAAAATGTTATTTTCCCATCTAAACTTTTTCTTCCTTGAAAAACAAAAACAAAAACCAAACCTGAAACTTCTGAGATATCTACCACCTTATGTAGCGAGAAGTGGGACAATTTTTCTGAAAACTTTAAAATCTGACATTTCATCAAAACCTGAGCAGCCGTTAACAGCTCTGCAATTCTGCAGCCTCTAGTCCCCCAAAAGCTTCCCTCTCACCCTATCCATTGCCCCTGTTGGTGCCAATCTCTCTATTTTAGAGATGCAAAGGCAAACAAAAAGAGTTGTTTTGTCCCAAGACCCCCAGCAGGTAACGGTGGACTCGAGAGCAGAGCCCAGAGCTGCAGAAAAGCCACCCCATCTCTGCTAGAAAATCCTTGAAGCTTTGAGGAAAAACCAAAGGTGACAGCAGGAAGGCTCCAGAAGAGGCACAGGGAATTGAATCGGCTATAGCAACAATATCTCTGCAAATTGTTCTCCTGGTGAAAAACCGGTATGGTGCTAAAAACCGCAGAGTTTTACATTGTTACATAGAGCATGAAATAACGTCCCTGTTGAGGGCTGCACGCTCGTAAAGCATAACGGAGAATCATGAATGGGATTTCCAAAGGTACCCAAATGCTTTTCAATAAGGCTGAACTCCTAAGTTATTGAGGCACTTTAGAAAAATCCCACTTCATAGAAGTAAAGCCACAAGATATCAGTATCCCCCATCAGTCCTCGTGGATTTTGTGGTTACAGAATAAACGCCGTAACAAAACATCAGCTGGTAAATTATTGTGTGATTGCTGATGCCTGAGGATAATGTCAGAAGGGTGGCCAGGCTCTCCTCACTTAATCCTTCATTTTGCCTTTGAAAATCTCAACAAGCTGCTCTGGAGTCAGCTTAGCTTCCTCAAAATTAGTGTAATGCTTATATTTGTTGGACATACTCCTCAGGCGGAGCAAGGAAAGCTGCTAAAAGAACATGAGACAGCCTTTCAAAAATAACAAATCTGTCAAAAATATTGTTGCTACAGTGTGCACATATTTTCCTCCACTGTGCACGAGGATGGACATCCATTTGGTGGGCTGTCCGTACAGACCGTGGCAGGAGGCACCCACACACATCTGGGGTCTGTGCAGAGGATTTCCCCTTGATCTCCTGGCAAATAAAGTTTAATACAATGGAAGACATCCGTTGGCTCTTTAATATTCAGAATATCTAACAGCGAGAGAATTACCACGTGCCAAGTGAGAGACCTCAAATACCAGATTAACACACCAGCAACAAAAACTCTGAATAAGATGCCAGGGTGTGAGAGATGGGGCTGGCTTGGCTAAAAGCTGGGAAATCCAGACCAGAAAGGCCCGTTTCATGCACACAAAAACCGGTAAAATCAGGTGCTTATGTTGTTCAGTAACTAAATTGTCACCCACTCCCTTTCCAGCCTTCTGTGCTGAACTACCCAGGGCAGCAGATTAAGGGAAAGGGAACATGCAAAGTGGAAGGTCACCAGCATCTGTTTCTGGAGAAGATAACTGAGAGATAGGAAGGCAGAATTCAAAAGATGCAGCTCTGAGACACAAAGGATACCAAGAGAAATGCCCATTACCCAGCACAATGTTCTACTTTCTTAGCAACACACGTCACTTGGATTAATTTTCTGAAAGAAAACAGACTGTCTCAACAGCGGCCTGATGTTCTCAGCAATTCGCTTTACAATTACTCACTAAACTACCTTGATTTAATTATTCAAGAAGAATCTCACTGCCACTGATAACTACTTAATTAAAAACACAACTTTAGAGCAATAAGAGAGTCACATTATATTGCATTTGAAATAGATTTCTTGCTGAAAACACGCGCAGTTCATTTTAACCAGCTTAATGCGCCAATATATTTAGAGACCCAAGGATTTTAAGAATGGTTCGAGCACCAGCGATCATCCAGGGGCTGCAGACAACACTCATAAGCTTGTTCTCATTCAGAGCAATTCCAGTAAAACCAAATTAAGAAAAGCATCACTGCAACAGAGCTAGCCAGAGCATAAGCAAACTTTAGACTCAGGAAAGTCAGGAGCCAAGAGATCAGGACAAGCTCTTACCTTGCTCACAGTCCCACTTCACCTTTCCCAAGCACTGCCGCTTACTTCTGCCTGCTCCCCTGCCCTTCTGCTGGCCCAAGTGGCCCACAGGTGAGGATGCCAAACCCTAACTGGGGCTGCCCTCTCCATTCCCATCCAGGACCCACCCTGGTCCCAGCTGGGGCAAATGCAGGTGATTTCAGCCCTCTCACCCCCTGCTCTGACCTGCGTTTTCTCTCTAGTATTGCTCTGTTACAGGCCAAAAATGGGAAACTTGTGTTCGTTCTGTAAAAGCGCCCTTGGCCTTGATAACTCTTCAGTCCTGCCTTCAGCTCAAAGCGTTGCAAAGGCACAAACACCAACTGTCCAGAAAGTTTGGCTCCTATGCCTGAACCTCGGTCCTGAAAGTCCCTGGGATCTCCCCAACAAGATCTTCTCCCTCTGCCCCAGGGGGATGGAAGAGATACCCAGCCCTTTCCTCCATGCCCCTCGCATCAGCATGGTGGGAGCAGCTCAGATCCCCCAGGTTGGAGATCTCTGGCTGAGGGCAACCACTTGAACGCAATTCCCATTTTTTTATGAATCTTAGCATTTTAATAGGTATCAAGTATGGGTCTCATCTGATCCTTGCAAGAGTCTTTGATAACTTGGGGTTTAACCCGTGACAGAAGGGGTTGTGAATTAATTGGCTCAATTGCTACTGTGATAGAGATGGAGACAGCCTTTGGGGGAAAGAGCCGTCAGTTGCCCATGGTGAGACGGACGGGGCACAAGCAGGGGTAACTGCAGACACCAGCACGACTCGTGCAGCGCTTTCTGAGAGCACCGGCTAGATTTAGACTGTGCCAAGTGAGGTGGGAAAGCCTCCCAAATTCCTAGCTTACCATTTCCTATCATGTTATTTAAAACATCTCTCCTTCCCCTTAACTAGGAGGTACTGGCTCCTTTGGTTTTAATACATTTTCGGTACAGCTGAAACTATATATGTATTTATATATGAAAAAATTAACTGACTGCTGTCTTGAATATTATCTTTCTGGTTTATTGTGTGCCCTCTCTCCCCTTCTCTTCCTGGAGAGACCAACCATCACATGAAAATGCTTTTCATCATCTGCAAAATTTGATGCCCAAAATAGCCCCACGGTTGCCCTAGCAACTAGCATTTATTCCCCCTCCCCCCAGCATCCCCCCCCTTTGCATATTGCTGCATATTTCTATCATCTCTTTCCAGGCACAGTTCATAAACACGGCTGTATAATAAAGAATGTTATCACCAATGACTTACAGCCCAGCTGCTGCAAATAAGATATGAAGTGGCAGGGAAATACAATTTCATGCAGCTAGGACAACAGATTGATTGGGTGCCCTTCAAATTTGATGCCACTTCTTTAAGTCTGTCCAAATTCAAAAAAAAAAAAAAAAAAAAAAAGTTAGTTTCCCCACCTCCCCATCTTTCCATGGTAGCAACAGACAATAAAAGTGGGAGATAATTCACCAGGACACTCATTATGTCTGCAGCAACCTTGCCCTGAGAGATTGACAATTTACAGAGATGTGCTTCTTTTCCCTGCCACCTCCTCCACTTTTTCCCCAGCCACCCTTCTTCATCAAAAGTCTTATTCCTCCAGTTTGGTTGCCTATTTAATTTAATTATCTTCCCTTTCAAATTATTATTTTGGTTCAGATTACTAACCAGAAGGTTGTTATAGACAGAGACAAGCAAACCCCTTAATTTCATTACCACCATCTCCAAAATTTTATCCTTATTTAGTTTTGGTAGAACAATACGAAAAGCCTCCCTCCCCTAGCATTTCTATCAAAGAACACCCTAGCAAGGACACAAAGAGCTGTGCTTTCAAATTCTTCTTCCCCCCTGCCATTTCTGATGGCTTGACTTTCAAGGATATGGAGATCTGCTTTGGAGGCTGATCTGAGCGTGCAGAGATCACCTTGGGATCTGGTGGTACCCAAAGGCAATAACGTACGACAAAGACCAGCTGCTCCCCGATGGACTGTGCTGATGCACACAGGGTGCTCCTGCTTCCAGGAGAGAGAACATCTCTGGGTGCAGGCAGAGACAACCCCTGCACACCACTGCAGGCCAGGATTTCTCTCCCATATTCACGTCTCCCTTCTGTCCTCTGCCTCCCCTCTCCATTGCTAACAGTGATTTATTGAATTCTTCTCCCACGCCCTTGTGTGTTGCCCAGGGCAAGCTTGTGGTACCTGTCTCTTTGAGATGCTCTTCCTTCCTTCCTCCCTCTCAGGTGCAAACTGCCTTCCCCATGGCATCCCACGGGGACTATTCCTTTGCATGGAAAGGATGCATGAAGCAGTGCTGGCAAGGATGGAGGTCATTCTGTAACGGGGATCTCGGCACTGACCTCAGATATTGCAACTGTCAGGGGAAGAGCAAGACACAAGATGTGTAATGGGTGCACAGAGACCTCACTGCTTGGAAATCATAGAATCATAGAATCATTATGGTTGGAAGAGACCTCAAAGATCATCAAGTCCAACTGTGTACCCGATGCCACCATGTCCGTTAAACCCACAAAACCGTCTTGAAGCGCCACATCTAAACGTTTTTTGAACACCTCCAGGGATGGTGACTCCACCACCTCCCTGGGGAGCCCATTCCAATGCTTAACAACTCTAACAGTGAAGAAGTTCTTTCTAATGTCCAGCCTGAACCTCCCCTGGCGCAACTTGAGACCGTGAAGGTCTCTCCACACTGAAGGAAAAGCTGGTTTATTCCCAGTTAACAAAGAGACGAGAGAAAGCCATCGTATGTGTTGTGCAGCCTCTGGCTTCAAATTGTCTCTAGGATTAGTTAACACTAATCAATCATAATCAACAAAATCAAGTGCAGGGGGAGGAAATCACTCCTTGCAGAAGCTGTTCTCTTGGTGCTCAACAGCAGCAACAACCTCACAATTCTCCCAAAGAGTCGTGAACTAACTCATGTGCATTTGGAGACAACTCGAAGGTGGTCATCACTTCAGCATCTCCAGTGAACATTTCTCATAACCAAAGATTGCAACTGCCAGGCTGACCTGCAACCAGCTCTTCCTGCCCAAGAGCCTGAAGATACGGGGATGGGTTGCTTCTTGATCCCATTATATTCAGTGCGTGACCTGCAAGATCCCGTTGCCTCTCAGTTCCTCCTTTCCCATCAGTACATTGCAGTAATGAATCCAAAATAAGGTTTCAAATACAAACAGCTCTGATTTGTGCAATGACTGGATCTGAATCCTGGCACTTTACACTCATTGATCCTAGGATGTTGTGATGCTTAAGCATGTAGGACATTTGCCAGCTCTTCAGATGTAAAACATGAAAGCAGCTCAGAATAGGATTATTACTATTATTAAAATGAGAGATGAGGTTTTAAACCCAAAACTGCAGATCAGGAAAGTTAAAACCATTTTCCATCTTGAAATATCTTCAGTGATGGAAAACTGAAGTCAGCATTAAAGAAGCATTCATGGGTCACACAGAAGAGTGTGTTTAGAAGTAGCAGTAGAAGATGCCACAGCAAAGTTGGAGGATTTCTGTTTCCTTTTTCTTTTTTTTTCTTGTGGCAATTCTAGTAGGAAAAAAATTAGAGAGGAAGAGAAGCAGAAAATGTGTAATATTAGAAAGAAAGATTTTTACAAACTAATTTCTACCATCTCCTCTAAGGCATGAGCAGTTCTTTAATCCAAGAAGGGTCATTTCTGAGTAATTTTTCTGCCCTAAGTGGAGGCCAAGTTCAAGAGGACTGTGTTTCTTTTAATTTCCTTTGGATACAAGTGCTTGGATACAGAAACCCATTTATCTTTCTTGACTCAAGTAAATAAATTAAAAAAAACCCAAACAACACAACCTTAACATGTCCTATAAATACCCCATAATATACAGGATCCAACATCACTTTCTTTTTTGCACCCAAAACCTTAAACCCTACTGACGCCATAAAACATCGGCGTTCCCTATCCCATGATTGTTTCCCATAATCTAGGAGAACATTAAAGAGAGAAAAATTGTGCTGAAAAATGACATCTTATCTATTTCCTTCCTTCCTACCACCACTCCACGTTTTTGTCATTGCAGGTCAGACACCTGCTCCCCACGTTATAATCTGTGGAAGTGATAAATGCTCGTAGGCAGTGATTACGAGTGGCCGTATTCACTCGGTGTCAGTCTGGAAACCGGCACATTTGCTCAGTTGCCATTCTTTGTCCTGCCAACAAAGCCTAAAAGGGAGGAAAAAAGGCAAAAAAAGGAACTGACAATTTTTCTCTCCCTCCTCCTTGTCCCTGGAGGGAAGAGCTAGTGCCAGGCCCAGATGCTACATAAACCTCCATGTCGGGGAGGGGATGCTGCAACTATGAGCTCTCTTACAAGCTCTTAGGAGACTGGGGGATAAGGAGGATAATTTACATGAGCTGGGATCTCCTGGATTTGACCATGACCTCCCCATGGCTATGGATATATTCAACATGGCAAGACAGATGGGCAACAAGCTAAATTGCAACATAACCTGGCAAAGCCCAATTTAATCATCGTTGCACCAGCAATGGGCAGCCCCCTGATTGATTAACCTTTCCTGCTGCCAGGCTGTTTCACATCCTCATTTAGGCAGACCTTGGGCCACCCCGGCAGGGTTGAACAGGTCAAGGAAGAGTCTCATTTGGCTTTTCCCTGCCCAGTCATAGCAGCCTATGGCCAGATCCTACTTCCAAAGGAGTGGAATGAATGTTCCCTCTGGAACAGGCACAGCTCTGATATTCTGCACTTTCTAGTCTAACCATAGACCTTCATCCTTCCTTTGGGGACTCCTTTCACTGATTCAGTCTGTCAGCAGCTATTGAAACCTGCGCTACGCCACGTGGGCTCTACCCCACACATCCCTAGTAGTCCTTACGTCCAGCTTTAAAACACAAAGTATTTTACAGGCACATCTGGAGGTACCTGGTGAGCCTCTCCCCAGGTAGGGGAGCCCTGCAGTCACTATCCATAAACCAGATGCTGTATTTTTAACAGCTCTCCAACATCTTCCCCTACAGCCCATGTACTGATCTCAAGCAAATGTTAAACCATTCACACCTTCTCTATTAAATTACACCAGGACTGTGGCAGGGTCACAGAAAGGCTCAGAGCTGGGACAGGAACCAGACTCCCACGTGTAGCTGTGACCCCAGCATGATGCTGTCCTTTCTGGCAACGCTCTGCCTCAACCTCAGCTCACCGTGCAAAGCCTGGTGCAACACCGTGCTTCCAGAAAACATGATGTTGGGGCTGTTGACAATGCAGGAACAGCCAAAGTCAGTACTTTGGGGAGTGGTTACCAACAGGGAATGGTCTCTTATCTATTTATGTTATTTCCAACCACAATATTCCAAGTGAAAAAGCTGATATATGGATGCAGCTGTAGGATCTGCTATCTTGCAGGCCATTAAGGCAAAATGAGAAGGCCATAAAGCAAAATGAGAAGCCATGCTCCTACCCAAGATAGCGTGATCACATGCAAGTTGTCAGACCCTCCCTTTGTAAGGCATGCTTAGGAACAGAGAAGAAATAAGAGAATATTTAGCAATCTCATTCCATAGGATAGGTCCCCAGCACAGATGTAGGCATTAGCTAAAAGAGCCGCCATTTACCATGAAAAGGCCACAGCATGCCACTCTGCAACCAAAAATTGCCATTTAAGGAGAAGCCACATGTACACTTAGTCCAAATTTGTTTAAGACGATGCAAATACAAAAAAAAAACTCATGGGAAAGAAAGTGCAGAGGATCCTTCATAAGGCACAGGCTAGACCCTTTTGACTCTCAGAAGTAACGCTCCTACTTTTGTAACACAATAATGGTTATTCTGGATTTCTGCAGATATTCTGGGTCTCACATGACGAATGGCTAAACCCACCCATTTTCTGAGGGTTTGGTTGTACTGCAATTGGATGGACGGTAACACAAAAGTGTGTATCATAAACTTTGTCCAAAGCATGTGGCTTCCTAGACTTCACCATCTGCTTAAAGGAGGTATTGTCATTCATTGGGCAAGTAATATTTGTTATCTTGCTACAACACGTACTTTTGTTGCAACCACCTGCTCGAGCAACAGTTTTAGGTAGGTGGGGAGAACTTACAGACTTGCAGTGATGTAAAGAAACGGCACCTTTATGTCAAGGCATGCTTTCTGGAGAGCTTTAATAAGCCCTGGGTTAATGATACCAAGCACAGTGCGGCAGAGAAATAAAAGCAGTTTACCACATTAGAAATTGTTTTAATTAATTCTCAATGGAAATAGCTGGAAACAAAAGCCCTGTCCAGATGGGAGATATGGGGAAGGGTAGAAATCCACTAGGGAAATGAGGCTTTGACACTGCAAGATACAGGAACCTAGGAGCGCTGATGGTCACCCCTGTTCACAACCACTCCTCTGCCCTCCAAGCTGAAGACGGGCACTGGTATCTCCACATGGTTTTGCTTTGGAAAGTGGGCAAGTAGAGTAGCATCGCGCCCCTGAGCACAGGGTGAGCGGAGCTTCTCCCCCAGGCCAACAGACCTTTAACACGTCCTTTTTGCATTTGAACCAGTGAAGTGGGAGTGAAGCCCTTAACGCAGCATCTACCAGTTCCCCCAAGTCACTCCATTACTTCACGGGTGGGGAGGAGACATCCCAGGAACTGACTTTCAAGTCATCAATTATGCTGTGGCTCTGCAGTGCAATTATTCATAAATATTTATACACACACAGGCACACACCCCCCCGCTTTGTTCTGCTTTTGTGTGACAGAGGGGTATTTTGGCTCTGCTCTCTCTCCCTCACCTGGATTTGCTCTGCTCTTTCTGCTGGATACAAAGGATTTGATTGAATTAACTTAATTGGCAAACGTATTGTTCAGACAGCTGTGACAGAAATGACTTCGTGCATTAGTCAGAAGGTTAAGTAGCTCATGGCAGCTCCCAACACCTTTTTTGCTGCCAGACACCTCCGTATCAAGTCTGAATCGTTGTATTTTGAAGCAGCTTTAGAGGGCAGATCTGCTGTGTGGTACATCAGTTTTGGGTATGGAGGGGCAGTATGGTCAGAAATACCCATGTCTCTGGCCACTTGCCATCCTCCAGCCATTTACCACATCTGGTGCATTGGAAATTGTATCTACATGGCATTTTTCTTGAAAAGAGGGCAATTATGTGTCTGGAAAACAGCCCTGCCATGCAAACCCATGTTTCTACCTTGTCTTTATCTCACATGCTATGGGTGAACTCGGCCTGTCTTGCAGGAAGGCTGTGCATGGCCATGCCCTGCTCTGGCGATGCTCTGTGGTGCTGATACCCTCCACTGTATCCCTCCATGGAAAACAGAGCAAGAAACATCTCCAGACGGACATCCAGGTCTCCAGACAGGATGACTTGTCCTTGGGCAGACGTTCCTCTCTCCCCTCTGATGTTCCAGTAGCTGAGTTGATGAGGCTTATAACTTCAGTGCCTCAGCTAGGTGCCTAAAACGGACTTAAGTTGTAAGTAGTTCTTCCCCCTCTCTTCAACTGTTGCCTGTTGCTTATTGCATTTTGCACAAACCACATAATTTTACAGTTTGGAAACCCAATATATGCATGTGATCTTCCATGACAGTGTCGATACTTTGGCCTCCTTTGGACTCCTGTAACTAGAAGAAAAGTCAAGAATGGGTACGTCAGCAGCACAGGGAAGCAGAAGGGGAACCCGATGGCCGGGGATGCTGTGGGACAGGCCAAGACATAAAACGGAGAGAAATTTTTCACTCTGGTTCTCATGGGCTGCACCACTGAAGATGGAGCCAAGCCCTGTGCTGCGACATTGCTGTATACGCACAAGAGCCACTGCCATACCAGTGGGAAACAGGCTGTCACCTTATGTCACTGACAGCAGCGATGGCTGCACTAGAGGCTGATGGACACTTTCAGCACATGGGTAAGGCAAGCAGCCCGTTGGGACATAGCTGCTGCCTGTACCACAGCTCAGGATTAAAGCATCTCCTCCGCTCACAGCCTCCAGGGCTTGTAGCCTTCGCTGTTCTCCAACACTCACTCCAGTTGCTGGCAGCACACATGGCCAAAGGCAGGTGATGTAAAACCAGCTGGCCCCAGCTATGACCTGGGCAGGTTCACGTCCCCACGCAAGCCTGACAAATTCAATGACTGAAGCCCCACAGATCTGCAGTGACTTCGTGGGTGCAAAGAGAGACAACAGCATTAAACCTGATGTCGCCTGAGAAGAAGCTCTGTCCCAGCCATCACCTTCACTGGACGCTGCCAGCACTCAGATGAGACCGAATTGCCCTCTCAAGCATGGAGGAGGTCACCTCTAGATGGTCAGCAAGGCAATGTGTGGGAGAAGCTCGTATTTACCACTGCTTTGCACCCTCAGCATCCTCTGAACAGGCAGCGGTCCATTGCTCAGAGCTGGCAGGACAGCTCTTCCCCAGCACCACGGGCACTTGAAAAATACATTTAAAACTTATTCTCTACATATACAGGCATAGAGAGAATGGGAAATTTTCATAACCATTTTGATTTCCACTAACTGAAGCCAGTGTAAATCTCTGTCTTTTATGAATCTCACTTACATTTCGTGCCTGACTTGAGCATAAAACTTCTCCAGATTTACACAAGCTAACTCCATAAGTCATCCCCTTCCCAATCGGGCCCTATATCTTGATGACCTTTTAGAAACCAATGACTGCTTTCCTGTTGTTATCCATAATTGGAAAAGCACTGGAGATAAGAAAATTTATAGCAATGAGTGATCTACCTGCAAGAGACAATAAAGAACACCGAGCGGTGAAAGAACGGGGAGGAAAAATCCCACACACAGAGATGCGCAGGCGCCTGGGCACACACAGACACACACGCAGCTCAAGCTGAACTTTCCCTGTCTTTACTAAGCCTCGCTCAACTCTCCCCTCCTTGAGCTCTTGACTCCCCTGAAACACACAGCCTTCCACTCCTCAGGACAGATGCACCCCCAGGCAAGCATCTGCTCTGATTTCAGTCTTCTTGGAATTTACTTGCAAATCTTTTGGCTTAATGTGAATAAAGCATCATATAGGAACCTGCCTTTACTCTTGAAGTGAATAATCTCATCACACAACACAGCCCTCCAGGAAAGCAAACCAGGACTGTGATGTATATACTGCTATAGGCGTACCGCACAGGGAGACAGGCAGGTCAGTGCTCATCGTACAGCACACACGCGCATTGCTTTGGGGTGAATCACCTCACCATCATCCACAGCGATC
>NW_009626130.1:294-25132 GCF_000690535.1 Cariama cristata | reverse complement strand
AGGAATCATTCCACATGACAGGATCGCTGAACAGCTCCTGGACATCAAAAGACCCATTCCTAGACTGAATCTTATTTCATTTGGAAAAAAAAAGGCAGAAGGTTACGTGCTGCCACATCCCTTCTCTAGGATTAAACCAGCAGATTGGGATGCAGCATTCCCAGTTGTAAGAAATGGGAGTTGTCCGTAAGGCAGCGGTCCTGATTTGGGTTGTACCCAAAAAATCCAGGACATGTCAAGACTCAAGAAGGGAAATGGTTCCAATCACATCTACTTTCAAGTCAGTGACCCAGATGACATTCTTGTCTGTAGGAACCAAGGAGGTGCTGAAAGGAAAAGAAAAGGAGCATTTCCTAGTCCAAGGGTAAGAAAGCATACCCCAGCAGTATTAACAAGGCTGAGTGTGGAGGGGATGTCTAAGGTTTGCAAAGCAGAGGGGTGAAAATCTGCATGCAAATAATTTGTCCAACCTTACAGTAAAGGTTGCTTTCAACCTTCCTGCAAGAGCAGGAGGCTCCTATGAGAAGCAGCCAGGATTCAGGGGCACTGCAAGGGACAAAAGCAGGGACTCCTTCACCAGCTGTAGCACACATGCAAGTAGCCTTCAGGAAATTACCTAGCCCTTTCGGGTCTCCACGTCTTCTACTGAAAAGGGGCAACACTCGGTTCCTATTGCAAGAGTATTTTCAGACAGTTGGATGAGAGTTACTAATGCAGTAAAAAAAAAGCTGCTTCCAAAACCGCTGCTCTCACCTGAGACACACAGATGTAAGCAACCTGCACCTGCTCCCGTTGCTGTACAAGCATTTCTATACACCTCTGAAGCCTGCCCTGGCTTAAAATGGATCCCAGCCATGGGCGCACACCTCAGCTCAGCTTTCTTATTTGCAGTCAGAAAGATTATGCAGAACTATCTGTAAAAATTAACTCCCAAGAGAGAAGTTGAAGTAAAACCAGTAAGAGCAAACTGCTCACAAACAGGAAAAAAAAATGCCAGATGACAAATTCCTGGCAAGGGCCGAGATGAGGAAAGGCAAACAGAAAGAAGCGGTTGTCATTGAGGAAACCCTGGCAGCTCTCCCCTACCAGCGCTCAGCCCTTGCAAATAAAGATCTCTGCAGGTTGAGCGAAGGTCGCTGGGGTTTGTGTGCAGTGAAAGGCTGCTCCAGACGTACCCAATCCGCAGTTTTTGAACTGGCTTCTGCTGAGCTCTGCCCAAGGCTTTTTTGGGGGAAACGAGGTGGTGACATCTCAGCTCAGGGCTGAAGGTCCCACCTTGCTGGGGTCTCTTCCAGCTCTTCTCCACCAGTCCTGCGGAATTCAAGCTGTGCTGAGGACATCTCCCTCAGACGTCTGTATTTTCGGATTATTCATTATGAATTGATTAGTTCATCCCAGTCACCCTGATCATATTCTTTCTATGTACTAACATCTCAATGAATGAGCAGTCAAGTAGAAAATGAATGCATTAGTGCCTGATTGTATTACTAAGCTCTCGTATATGCTAACGAATGCAGCAGTGTTTAATTTAGCCAAGTAACAAACAGGTAGTTACAGAGTTAAACAGCACAAGTGTCCAAACAAGAGCAAAACATCAAAAAAAATCTCTTAATATCTTTTGGGTTTAGCATTCAAATTAGCTTCAGACATGAGTGTGTGTTTGAGGAGAATTCTTTTGTCTGGATATAGAGACATTCTCCTGCCAGTATTTTCACAATTATGACACTGAACTAGCCACTTTCATCCCTGCCAGGGTAGAACTGATTACAAACCACCTAGTTAATTAAAGCAACAACTTGCATTCAGACCTGCTTTTTAGCAGAAACTAAGCTCAGAAGAGTGTGTTTTGTAACTCCATCGAATTGCTATTTGCAATTCAATATGCAAGATAAAGTTCTCTGCTGGGAACAGAAAAACGCAACTTTTTTATTTCTTTTTTTTAAAACATACACTGTATAAGATAATTTCCTATTTCCAACCACAAGCAACTACAACTGTATACATTAAAAAAAAAAGCTCAGAGAAAACGCACTAATCTCAAAAGTAATGGGTACATTTTCTAAGCAGATTGACCAGTCAGGAACTTTGTTCTTGTTACGTTGACTTACCGCGTGATACAGAGAACAGCAGCTCTCTGGATCACAATGTATTCATCAAAACTTCATGAGCAATAGATGAAAAAGTCTGGAAAATTTCCCCACAGACCAAGCCTCAGGTTTGACTCCCTCATTTACAACAGACCAGTACTTCCACAGACACGTAAAGCTGTGTAGTCCCAGCACACCCACTGCTATCGCATTCAGTGGGCACCGAGCACACAGACCCACTCGTGCTCCTCAAATTTACAAGGATATTTATTCAGTGAGCTTTTCATAAGGATTGCCAGGCAGGCTCAGGTTGTGCAGGCAACCAACATCCCAAAATGTCCGTGTTACACCTTGTATCAGCCAGTTACCATTAGAATGTAACAGGAGTAGTATTAAAAAAAATAAATTGCTCTTCCATCTCGGCAAGAAAAGAATCAGCTACAACATCAAAGTCTCTGTGACAGCCATTAGCACAAAGCCTGGGCAGTGTCCGTCTCTGTAAAAATGTGGGCATTGACTCCTCCAGAGCCCATCAGGGTGACAATTCAGAAGAGCAACGGCTGTGTCCAACATGACCTGAATACAGCAACGTGACTCAGCTACGAGGTTGCATTTCTCCGGCAGCCTTGCTGGCTTATTGGCTTGCAGAAAAATCCCTAAGAAATCCCTCCTGGATTTCACCCGTTTTGACGTTTTTCCAAAAAGGGAAAGCAATATGCAGCCACCTTGCAGAAAGGCCCTGGGCAGGGCCAGCTACCCCATTAGAATGGTTTCGGATCGCTGCACTGCAGAGCCCCAGATGCTTCCAGAACCAAACCTGCCTGTGATGTTGGATGGCTGAGCCGTGGTACCCTGAACCGTAGCTGGGCTAGCAAACAGCCCTGCAGAACCAACCCTTGAGCATCCTTATCCCACCCTGCTCCTTGCACAAACAGCCAAGCATGGCACGAGCCACGCACGCAGGACATTCCTCTATTTCTGACCCAATGCCAAATCCCTTTTGAGAGCAAAGGCCTCTTACAGGGGAGTTTGGCTGCTCCTTTAACTCAAAGACAGGCAGTTCTCCCAGAGGTTGGCTGAGGGAGATTTTAATTTCCCACCTCTGCTAAGCCTCTAATGGACTGGTCTTGCCTTGGCTACGTAAAGATGGCCAGACCTTATGGCCAAAGACCTGTCCTTTCATGAATGCTGTGGAAGGACTGGACCTATCCTTTCCTTCTGTGGAACTGAGAGCTCAAATATGCTAAGCAGAGTCTAAATTAGAGCCTGAAAGAGGTGCCTATAACAACTTGAGCGGAAAAGACTGACTCATCCCCTTGTTTTCCCCAAGCACAGACTGTATCTGTTTGGCAATAGACCAAGGAAAATGACAGTATAAACTGCCAGATCCCAGCAAATCTCTTCTTTTGCTGCCTCTATTTTCCATTTCCAAGAGACAGAGTTGGCTTTGTTGCTATCCCATAGAGCAAGCCTCATTCTCAGGTCTAAATTTGGCTCCCCCATCTTCTTCATAGGCAAAGTGACAGAGGAATAGGTCTTGTACAACACTGTAAAAACTCTCTCCAAGAGTCAGTCAGTCCTCTACTCCCATTTGAGTCTCCTCAATCAGTAGAAAGACAAATGGGCTTTGCATCATGCTGCTGGGGAGCGCAGTTCAGGGTCGCCAAGGTTTTGCCGTAAGGTCCTCCCACCACAACATGGGAGTCAGGCTGGCTGCACCCAGCTTGAAGGTTTAACTCTTGGAGTATTTCACAGCTGAGAGAGTCCTAACAGGGGCAAGAGAGACAAAAGACTGCCAGAAGCACTGTATCAGCCTTTCTGTATTCATGGAAGAGATGTGCAGGTTTTAAAAAAAAAAGTAATAGTCAGACTTAAGTGCAGATGAAAGCTGTTGGGCTCCGACTCCCAGGAGAGCTCTGCAGCAGCAGCAAGGTTGGCCGTGGTGCAGACTCCCCCAAGGATCTCCAGAACTAAAATTGGAAGAATTGTCCCTGGAAAGGGCTCCAAAGCTGCTACCTCCTCGGTGCCTGGGGCAGAACTGGTTCTGAAAACAGGGTGTTAGCACAGCCCAGCAGAAGAGTCAAAACTTCACCCTCATTCCCTGCAGCATCTGTTAGTCCTGGTGTAAGGCCAGCAGAAATCTTGAGTTTTGCAATTTGGGCATGTTTTCACTAAGAACCGCAGTGAGACCATTCACTCTTTTTAAACAGCCCACCGAAGAGCCATTTAATGATAATGGCCAAACTTAGTTTCATCCTGAAAACCTTTAATAGACTCTTGTATATTATTGAGGTTTTAATGGAGCTAGTAGGAAAACAGAAAAAGTAACACACAACATGAAGCTGGTTTTTGTTCTCTGCATTCAGAATAAACCACTATTTTGAGTTTTTCCTAAATATTTTCTATACTTCCCATACTTCCCCAGAGAAGTTTATATTTATTATTTCAGATTTCCCATCACATCTTTTCTCTTTTCTTTTTTTTTTTTTTTCTTTCTTTCTGCAGCCATAGAAGAAAAAGAATACAAGAAAAAGGAAAATCAAGTGGTCATGACCCTGTTAGCCATGCTCCCAGGACTGACTGCTCCCATAAGTCTGCCCTCTTGCTTTTTCACTGACAAGGGCAAAGAGCTTGAGGAGGCAGCATGCAGGACATAGTTCACGAGCCGTGTGACGAGTAAGTGACAGCATTTGATGAGACATAATTGGAAGAATCATCTGGTCCTTCCAAAGTAAGCTGGACACGGATAACTAGAAGTGGGTCAGCAAACCAGTTCATTCGCCTTCCCTTGAGAGATGCCATTGTCCCTTTCTGGTTGAGGAAGGCAACAAAACAGGGGGATCTCCAGGCCTCTGGACACTAACAGACCCAAGGAAAGGAGAAGATGGAGCCTCCAAGTGCCCCTCAATGTAAGTAGATGAAGACAGCAGCAATGGTTTAGCCATCTTAGAAATATTTTGCTTGCACAGAGACAAACAACGGTACCTACCAGGTAACTCTATATTCCCAAGACTCGTCCTGTACAAACAGCATAAGCCTCTCCATAGAAATTATCTTCTTGACATTAGATAGGCGTTCCTGAGCCAGAGGTGCAAACTCCCTCTAGAACAGTGATAAGACCTCTCCAACTGCTGGGAACAGCTAGGTCATCAAATGTTTATGATAATCAAAAGAGACAGTGATTATATTCAACCCCAATAGGTTAGCACGAAGATCAGGCATCATGGGCACAAGTACTCATGATTATGAGCTCCTGGATTAATAAAGCTGATTAGATATAAAGAGGCATCAGTAGCAAATGAGACTAGGACCTCTGTTCCCAAACACAGCTCTACCAGTCGAGTGAATTTGATCTAAACACTGGAAGAAGCAGGTATCAAAGTAAAACTGCTTTAGAGAGAGAAACAAATTTCACAAACACATTTGACAAACACATGGTTTACTCAACATGTGCAACTGAGTGCATCTCTAATTTCACCCCATGCCTCCCATGGAGAGGAGAAGCTGTGAGGTTTTTACTCTTGCAAGTGTAACACTAAGTTTGGGAGGCCAACTGCCTTGGAGGAAACCCTTATAGCAATTAGAAGTTAGGTTTTGTATGACATCTAGTAGTAGGGAGAGCCTTGTCTTGCTTCACTAGGGAACTAGGTACACAAGCAAGATCCCTTGTAAAATCTTCAGGAATTGTCCGAGCAGTTCAGAAAAGGAACTTAGTCTGGTGGCTTTGAGCAGCCCTAACAGGCCTGCAGACAGATGCTTTGTATTAACAGATAAAAAAAAAAGGACACCGTGACCTGAGAAACAAAAGGCTCCCCAACACTATTTGTTTTAAACTATAAAAAGCATGTCTGCAAGTATCCACACACACACCCAGCCCTGAAGGTGTTATTAGGAGCAACAGATTCCACTATAAAGCTCTGTCCCACTTCCTAAATTTTCTAGTCCCTACATGTTCAGTTGTATCCAGGAGAAGTCCTCCTGATAACCCATCATATTGGTCAAAAAAGTACTCCTGCCTTGTCTTTGCATCTCTCAAAGCAGGAAGGCCACAAGTGTCACTCAAAGAAAGTAGCTGTATATTGTTCAAAACAGATCAATGGCTTTAACTGATTTAATTTTTTGTTATCAACCATGTTTATTCTCCATAGCTATTTTTCACAAGCTGTAGGGGCTCATATGCTTGGAAGAACTATCACAAAGCTAGAGAAACATACAGGGTGGGAAATGCCTGCTCTGGATTTTGTACCAGGACTCTTGAACTAAAAAACTTCGCTCAGGCAAGCGCTGAAAAGTAGTAGAGACACAAGGCAGGAAGATGACCTACTATTTAACCATGTTTATTCTCCAGAGCTATTTTTCACAAGCTGTAGGAGCTCATATGCTTGGAAGAACTATCACAAAGCTGGAAAGACATACAGGGTGGGAAATGCCTGCTCTGGATTTTGTACCAGGACTCTTGGACTAAAAAAACTTCGCTCAGGCAAGAGCTGAAAAGTAGTAGACACACAAGGCAGGAAGATGATCTACTATTTTGTCCAACAAAATCAACTCATTGCCTCCAAAAGAAAGAGCTGGGACCTACTGTTATAGGCAGCAAGCAGGGTTAATGTCACAAAATCCACAGGTGGACCACTGATATATGTGCCTATCTCCTACACCTTCTAGTGAGGTGCTCCAATCATGCCACCACAAAACAAGACCATGTAGCTCCATGAAAAACCTAGCCAGCATGCTCTCCATCAGCAAGCCAGCCTTCAGCTGAAGCCCTTTCGTGAGAAGGTCTCAGGTCCATTGAAGGCAGTCATGAAGATGGTCATGACAACAGGAGAGTGGGAAGCCCAGAAAGTGATGGACACTTACGCTGTATTTGTGGCAGTGGGGGAACATTGCTGCTGCTGTTACGTGTCAAAATCAGGATCTGAGGCAGTTCAGGTGCCTTCAAACTTCCTGCCCCATGGTGCTTCCACACACGCAGCCAGACCACCCGGTTGATGGAGGAACCTGCCCGACATCCAGCCAGGGCCATGCTTCCAGGTGACACAGGAGCCATTTTCCAACTTCCCAGCTCTCCAGCATCTGCCTGAACTGACTGGCAGTCTTCAAAGTAGTGGTTTCCGCTCCTCCTTGTGCAAGGGCATGCCCAGACAGCCTGCACAAAGCACCATGGGAGCTGGGAAAAAGGGGCCAACAGTTTGGGGTGGGGGAAAGGAGGTGGGAGATTGTTAGGAGTTTTTTGGGGGGGTTGAGGTTTCTTTTTTGTTTGGGATTATTTTTCTTTTGAGGCGCTGCGTTGTCATCTTGTTTTATTTTCTGTCATTGCAGGCTGCTGGCAGGATGATTTGGTTGCCAGGGAAACTGCTGGGAAGGTGCACAGGGTTGCTGCCTGCATCCAGGCACCAGAAACGCCTGCCATCAGCAAGGCAGCGCTCCCCACCGCAAGGCTGCCCGCTACCGGTGCCGGCACCATGCCAGGCCACGGTGGACGAGGGCAGAACCAGCAGCAAGCCAAGCATCTGCTCCCACACCACCTGGATTAGGGGCTAAGCCAAGGCTCCCGAGCCACACAGAGCGCCCTGCGCAAGGGCCATGATGTACAGCCAGCCCTCGCCCACCAGCAAGGACGGGTTAGCACAGTGCCTAATGGAGGCTCTATTTTTGTTATTTTTTTTATTTTTAAATCACTGCCATTAGGAGAATTGTTATGGTTGGCAATTTGCAATAATCAATTTGAAATCACAGTTTGATTAGTTAATGCACTTTCTGCTGCGCTCTCCTCCTAATTTGATTGGGAGGAGAGAGGGGGATTTTTCCGTTTTGTGACTGTATTACAGCTCTCGCCGTATGTGTGCACAGCAAACAATCACAGAATCGATTTGGTTGGAAGAGACCTCTGGGATCATTGAGTCCAACCTTTGCCCTAACACCACCGTGTCAACTAGACCATGGCACTGAGTGCCACCTCCAGTCTTTTCTTAAAGACCTCCAGGGATGGTGACACATCCCTGCTCCTCACCGGGCGCTGGGGGGCTGTGCCAGGCTGCAGCAGCCCCCCGCACCCTGCGGCGTGTCCCAGCCAGGTACAGGCTGGGTGGCCCTTGCCCTCTCCAGGTAGCCAAAAGGCAACCGTCCTCCCCTGCACACCCCGAGGGGTCAGCCAGCGCTTTCTGCCTCTCCAGCTTTGCACAAAGGGCTGTGGGCAGGTGAGTGGTCAAGTGGGCTCTGGAGCATGAAGAGAAGCTGAGCATCAGCTTCGGAAAGATCTGTAATACACAATAACATCTGAAATAAACTCTGGGCAAGCACTGGTCTTCACACTTGCGTGTAATATATGACTATCCTGAAGATTTGCACTTCAGTGCCTACATGTTATTCCCTGCAGCCACCAACAGCAGATAGAGCAACAAAGCTGGAGGAGCACTTACAGGAAGGAAAATAAGGAAGTGCATTTTTTTTCTCTTTCATGATACATTCAGGCTCCAAATATCTCTTTACAATCCATATTTTTCCATGAATTATGCCCAACCCGCTAAAGCAATGTGGGCATCGCCAATCAGCTCTGACAGATCGCTCAGTCCAGACAGGCCGTTACTGCAGACACTGGTGTGCCCATGCTAACGTACCTCTCCTTTCCAGGGTATCCCATGGCCTTGCTGGTTTTCCACTGAATTGTGTCTTAGTTTGGCTCCGCAGCTCAGGTCCCTCCGCAAGCCCCAAGTCCCAGCATGATGATGTTAAAGCTGAATGTCTAACAGCCAGCACCCAGCCTCAGGAAAGGTCAAATCTGGAGCTGCAAAGCACCCAACAGCTATGACTCCAAGAGAGAAGAGAGATTCCAGAGCCAAGAGGAAATCTGGAAGAGCTATGGCTCCCAAGGACCTGGGCAGTCACAACCCCCCCAGCTTCAGGAAGAGCTGCGACAGCCTCTTTGAAAAGGCCTTTCTGCCTTAAAAGTGCCACTATCCTGACACAACGTACCTTCCCCACCCCCTCCAAAACAAGTCACCTCTGGAAATAAAGAGCAATTCCTGGTTTAGAAGAAAGAAATGAAGTGCAAACCAACCTCCTTCAGACTTGCACGGCCCAAATTGGAGAGGGGGACCACAAAATGTGCAGGGGAAACTGCCGGTGCTATTAACGTGTAAGAGATGCTGAGTTGCTTCAGTGGTTGGCAAGGCTATAAACCCCAAATCAGATTGATGAACAGAGTGGTTAGAAGAGAACCAGGGGGGAGTATTTCCATCCATTATCCTTTACGACACCACCACTGAGGTGACTCAGGCACTGCCAGAGCCCGGAGGATCCCAAATCCCTCCTCTCCATAGCAAACACTGTAACTTCTAAGAAGTCAGCTGGGGCCACCCTGCTCAGTACTATTTTCTCTCCCCATCACTCACACCATTTCTTGTAGCTCTTCATTTCTACTCCTTCCTTCTCACACTAGGCAGCTTCCTCCACCCACCTCTCTCCATCCCCAAATCTCTGCATTTAATGCTCTGTTCCATCTCCTTGGTTATTCTCAGCACCATGTACCAAAGATACACCAGGCAGAAAGGCTGTGACGCTCTCCTCTGCTGCCCTGAGTAAGCTTATATATGTTCCATTAAAGGAGGAGGAAAAAAACCCCAACAAATCCATCTTTTAAAAGACATCATACATCCCACCTGCTTGCAGAGCATCCTTGGGAGAAGTCTGGATTGTTGCAATTGACATTACCTGGTGCGGTAATTAGAAACTGTATTTACAGCCTCGCTTCCATTTTAATGCTGTTTTGCAGCTGTCGTACTTTCACTTAGAGAGTAAATGTAGTGGGGAACATCTGTTTTCTACTGCTAGCTCATGCGACATTCCCCCGGCCAGCTATTTCCCCTCTGTTACAGTGGGCTGTAATTATTTCAATTACTGTTGCAGGGACATCTCCCTGCAGCAACAGGTACCAGTCCTCACCCAGCTTTTTGAGCAGGCTGGGGGTTTGGGGTTAGCTTAAGGCACTCTCACAACCCCTCTCACACCAGGGCTCCGCGCTTGCTTTCTCTCCAAACCCCAACCATTAGTCCATTATTTGATGGGGCTGGTCAGCTCACAAACAGGGATGAAGACAAAAGCAGAGACATTTAATTCCTTCTTCACATCTATCTTTAACACCAATGATGCACCCTGGGATGCCTGGCACCCCAGGTTGGAGAATCCTGACTTGGGGAGCAATAAGGTCCCTGTTGACTTTGAACTTATACAGGGTTTGCTACTGTAACTGAAAGCACATAAGATGATGGGTCCTGACGACATTCATCCCAGGGTACTGAAACAGCTGGCTGATGTTACTGTGAGACCTCTCACAGTTGTCTATCAATGGTCCTGGGAAACTGGAGAGGTCCCAGTCAACTGGAAGCCAGCAAACATTATTCCGATTTTCAAGAAGGACAAGACAGCTGGTAATTATAGGCCTGTCACTCTCACTTCAGCACCTGGTGAAATTATGGACAAGATCGTTCCAGGGGTTATTGAAAAACACTTGAAAGACAATGCAGTCATTGGACAAAGCCAACATCTGTTCATGAAGGGACAGTCATGCCTTACACTACCTTAATATGCTGTCATAACAAAGTTACCCACCTCATGGACAAAGGGAAGGCAGGGGGCACAGGCTTTTTGGATTTTAGCAAAGCTTTTGATACTGTCTCACAATAACCTTCCAGACAAAGCGTGCAGCATACAGCTAGATACACACAATACAACTGGCTGAAGTGCCAGGCTTGAAGAGTTGTAGTAAACAGGGTAACATCTGGCTGGTGGCCAGCCAAGTGTTCTTCTCCAAAGCTCAGTTTTAGACCCGATGCTCTTCAGTGTTTTTATCAATGACAGGGACCAGGAGTTGAACACACACAAAGTAAGCTTGCCAGCGACACTAAATTAGGAGAAGCGGTTGATTCTCTTGAGGGTAGAGAGGCCTTACAGAGAGATCCTTGATGGGTTTGAGCTCTGGGCAATCATCAACTGCATGAAATTGAACAAGAACAAGTGCCAGATTCTGCACCTGGGGCTGTGTAAACCTGGGTGTACGTAAAGATTGAGGGACAAGAGGCTAGAGTACAGGTCTGCAGAAAGGGATCTGCAGGTTTTGGTTGATGGGAAGACCCATATAGGTCAACAACATGCCCTGGCAGCCAAGAGGGCCAACCGTATCCTGGTGTTCATTAAGCACGGTATAGTAATCAGCCAAAGGAAGTGACTGTCCCATTCTACGCAGCATTGGTGCAGCCTCACCTGGTGCATGCAGTTTTGGGCTCCACAAGATAAAGAAGTAAAAATATTAGAATGCGTCCAAAAGGGGGCAACAAAGATGGTGAAAGGATTAGAGGATATGATTTATGAGGAGCAGCTGAGGATACTTGGTTTGGTCAGCTTCAAGAAGGGACCTCATTGCTGTCTACAACTTCCTCATGGGGCAGAGTGGAGAGGAAGATGCTGATCTTTATCTCTGGTGTCCAGTGACAGGACACAAGGGAACAGCTTAAACCTGCATCAGGGGAAATTCATATTGGCTGTGATGAAAAAGCTCTTCACCAAGAAAGTGGTCAGGCACTGGAACAAGCTCCCCAGGGAAGTGGTCATGGCCCCAAGCCCATCAGCATTCAGGCAGAACTTGTACAACGCTCTTAGATACATGGTTTAACTTTTACATTGCCCTGTGTGGAGCTAGAAGTTGGACTCGGTGATCCTCACGGGTCCCTTCAGATTCGCAATACTCTATGATTCTCTTCTCCCACCTAGCTTAGAAGGGCACTGGCAATTCTCCGACAGTCTGTGACTTCCCCCAAATGAAACGATGTCATTTGCTATTATCACATTGCACTGAAGGAGGGCTTTTGAAACAGCAAATCACTGCCGAATTGATCATTTCTGGGCAGACACCTATCTGTATAAACTTTAAAATCAATTTATCCGTTCCGGCCCTCCACCCAAGCCCACGATACCAACATCTCCGGCACATTCAGCGTTTGCCACGAGAGGGCTCCCCCCGCCAGAGCCACAGCCCCCGCCCACCCGTGGTCTTGCAAATTATCTAAAGATTAGAGGTTTTGTTGAAAACAAACGTTTCTGAAATGTCATACACAAACATGTCTATATTTCGGATCTAAATCCATGATCTCATTTTACCGTCTCATTCCAAGTTCCCCACCCCAGAGAACACCACCTGAAGAACGTGTAAAATAGGGAAATTTCATTCACGGTGCCGCAATAGCTTTCACAAAGGAAACAGGCTATCGTCAAAACTATTTTACAAGTTGAAAACTGCAGCACAGAGAAGGGAAGTGGCTAACTCTTGTCTGACCAAGCTCATACGAAGGGTTTCCTGCAGACTCAGAGGTGAAACCAAGGTCTCCCATCCCTGTCCAGTGCCCAGAGCCCAGCTCCACAGCCGATGCTTTCCGAGGAGCTGAGCAAGAGGCTAATGCTTCGCCCTTTATCTTCTCATCCTCCTCTCTGCAGTTCCCAGGAGACCATCCTTCAGGCTAGCCCAGCGACTCGTCTGGGTTAGAAAAGTGGCATGAATGCAGCCAAAAAGCATTTCAAATCACTGCACTGACACAGGTATGGACAGAGTCTTCCTCATCCTGGTTTCAGCTATTTCAGGTAGTACTGAATCAAGCTAAACTAGCACAAGAGCATCTGCTTGCCCAGGGTAATTAGAGTTGTGTAGTCACACCAGGACTGATTTTCTCAAAGCAGAGCTCAGACAGCACGCTGGTGAGATGGAGCGGGAGAGCTGGGCGGTAGCTGTGGCTGGGGACAGTAGAGGAGGTTGCAGTCTGAGGTTGCACTCCAGCAGGGAGATGGTATCACAGGTCAGAAAGGTTATCACAGATCTTAAAAAAAGTCAGGCTTAGGCTGCATTTGCAAAACTAAATGCTTTTCCAACACCTGCCCCAGCTAGCAACGGGCTTCCTTCAGACAAGGCATCCCTCACTTCTGCAACAGCCCGGCTCAAAGCTGCCTTTGTCAACCCTGCAACACCACACGCTGGGTGAGGAAATCTGGCTGCAAAGGGCTCTGCTCTGTGGCCAACTCGAGCATCAAAGCAGATGTGAAGAGACCTTCCTGCAGCTCTAGGGCTTGCTTTCTACATAGCCCAGGGAGTCTGCAGCCAGACCCTTTCCCAACTCTTATTCACTACCCCTTGTCCATCTTTCCTAGCCAAACCGAGCTGTTCCAGGCTGGTCCTGCCTCCCCACCTTGGCATGTCAGCGTTGAACACAACAGCTTTTTGATCGCAGGGCTCTCTAGACAATCCGACACCACAAATAGCTGCTAGTAAACAGCAGCAGCTTGAAAATGCACCAGGAAAAGCATTCTGTTTTGTAGTATGTTTAAGGAGGAGAGCTAGGGTTATGCAGGGTTTTTTACCATAAAGCCAACAGAAGGCTCTTAGTTTATTTAGGTCAATTAACTTCAGCTTTCAAATTAAGTTCTCATCTCATTTTACAGACAAGCTGTAAGCAAAGCATAAAAAAGGGTCAGCTGAGGAGAGCACGGCCCAGGATTTCAAGACTGTTAAGTAATTTAAGCCCAAAGGGTAGAAACAAAATTGAGATCAGAGAAGAGTGCACAGACCTCCTAACGATGTCTACTTCACGCATTTCTTTTTCCTTTGCTCTGTGCACCAAACTTCCCGGCCAGAAAAAGGTAGAAAAAAAGAGCAGATACAGAGAGCTGCGCGGAGGAAGCCATTTGTGGGGCACAACACCGCGTTTTATCGGTCTCACACACCCGGGAATGATGCTCCATATTCTTGAGTGCCATCTACCGGCATTTTTAATCTCTTTGCTAGACGTTAAAGCCAACCCCAATGTTAAAAGAGCAGTCAGGTTGCAGTCAAACACTTGAAAAATGCCAGAATCCGGACCGCACAGATAATCCAAGCCCAGTCCCTTTGCATAGATGCATTGCAACACACTTTGTAATAATACGATCGTGGACCACTTTTTCTGCAGGAACCCCCCCCCTCCTTTCGTACACCAGATGGATAGCGCTCTCTTAATGAGCAGCTATTCAATATTTTTCTTTATCCTCATCATTCAATATGTAGCCCTATGTCTCTGTGTATGGCATGCTATTGAAGGCCTGGTCTAAATAATGAGCTATTAATTTTCTCCTGGGCTTTCACAGCATTTATTATCATAGTATCTGAGTGGTTTGCAAACATTAATTTGCCTTACAGCAGCCCTGTGAGGAAGGGTGGAATTATTCTTGTACAGATGGGGAACTGAGGCACGGTCAAATTAAAATCAGAAGGGTACCGTGTGGTTGGGTGCTCGATTTGAGATGCAAAAAGGACCCATTTCTCAGAGCTTTGCAAGTCAAAGCTTTCAGCGTTTAGGGCACTGCTCCAACAGCCTCCACGTTCAGCTACGAGCCCACAGCTTTCCCAGTCCCATCTGCCAGAGCAGCTGGGAACCCAGCAGCGCCGGGGTTCATTTGAGATTAAGTTTCTCCGCATCTTATCTAGTGAGTCTGCTTGCAGTCATCCAGGCTGCCTTACAAGCTATGAAGAGCCACAGCCCCCCAGGAGCAATGCTTCCCTCCGAGATGGTCATCTCTCACCACGGCCTGCAGAGATAGCTGGAATAACTGCTTCAGTTCGAGGCAGCTAAAATGACGTACTTCATCTGGATCACCCCAAAGACCACCTCTGCCTCATAACACAACCCACCACAAAACACTTCCTCACACGCCTCTGGCAAGCTGAAGACTTGCATTAGAAGACCAGAAATCACGGCAAAAACATGCCAAAGGAGAGAGCAAGAGCATCACAAACAGACCGAGTCCTGCCATCAATGAACAGTAGTCCCTGTTGATTCAGAAGACTCCGTAAATACAGCACTATAGAAGACAGCAAAAACCTCATCCATATTCCCTGCCCAACTGGTACAGAGAAAAAAAGTCCTTTCCCACCTCCACCAGGCAGCACAACCCAGTTGACGTGAGCCCTTACACCCACCCCAGCCCAACAGAGCGGTGCCAGGACACACACCACTGCACCCCGTCCATCACAGCAGCGCTCTCCGAAGCTTCCGAAGAAGCCAAAGAGACCCCAAACACAATCACAGCAAGTCATGGATGAGGACAGGGGAAAGGATAAATCCCTTCTTGACACCTAACTGCTCCCCATGCAGCCCTGACATCAGGCTATAGTCTCCACAGCCACCCAGGAAAGGAAGAGCTCAGAGGCAGGGACTGCCCACGAGTGTGGAGCTCAGAGCGAGCTGCTTCACATCACCACAGCCTCTTCGGTAGAGGCAGGGCTTGAGTTCCCCTGCTCTGGGGCTGGTGCGTCATGGCAGCCCAGTGCCCTGCAAACCCAGCCATTCTTTCGGTCCTGAGGGGGGGATTTTGCAGCCCCTGATCACTATTTTCATTCCGCTCTGTACACCCAGCAGAATCGCAAGACTGTTTCGGGGCCCAGAAATCATTATTTTGTGTTGTATTCAGAGAAGGAAGCACTACTCATTTGCATCATGACAATATTATATTTCCTTATTACTTTCCATCTTTTCCCATCCCTTACTCCTCCTAAGACCTTATTTGCATTTTTGATCAGACCTCAACACCGAGGAGACGCCTTCAGGGAACTGGCTGTAACAGTGCCCAGGTCTTTTTCCTGGGCTGAATCAATTAATTTACACCTCTGGGAATAAAATGAATTTTTTCTGCAATGTGTACCATTACTCCCAGTTTTCATTGGTAAGAGAGGGAGAGAATGAGGCTTTGAAATGCAAAGTCATATGTGCAAATCATCATCTCCAGCAGCGAAAGCTTCACCCACATGCTGTGATCCCAGGTGAGGCAGCATCTTACCTGTGTGGGAAGGACCACTGCCTCTTCCGCACCAACCTGCCCACACCGAGCCATCCAGGCTCATCCTCGCCCCACGTCCCTCGCGATCAGCGATGGCCCTGCCGGACGAGAGGCATGGGATGGTTCAATATGAGACCAAATTACCCTGTGCCTTCCCGAAGAGCAGCAGCATCCCGTAAATGCGATCTCGTGGCTTGTGTTCCCCTCGCGAGGCTCTCTCCGATTAGCCCCCCCCTTAGCCCCACTGCCCTGCCCATTTCTTTTTTTACACTTCCATCTCATAGCTCGAGTCTGCAAGGCCCTTAACCACATCCCCAATGCGAAGCACAGCAGTAGTAAAATCGAGCACGGGGACTGTCTGCGGGTTTTCAGTCTGATTTGAGGTTCTTCAGTCCAACTTCCTCCCGTACCATTACATTTAGACTTGTTTTCTTTTTTTTTCTGGAGTGTTTAGACACGGACAAAATCTGTCCCTCGCTGGCGGCTGGGGATGTGTCTTCTTTCTCACATCACGCTGGAAATACTGTCTCTCACTAGAAGAGAGGAGGAAAAGCCCGGTGTGGTCTAGTACCTTCTAGGTGGTAACCAGTGCTGGATCTACCCCTAACAAGCTCCTTGGAGGCACTTTAGGTAAAATGCTTTTCCAGGCCTGGTCAGCAACCAGGTCTTGCCTTGCTCGAGAGCTGAACCACCTCCTCTCCCTGCAGCCCACGCACACAGAAGGCAACAGTGCTTTTGGAAATGGCCAAATTAGTTAAGAGTATTACACAACAGGCTTGATAATCTTCAAACACAAATGCTGCTGATTGACCACATGTACTGTCCCTTTTGTTCCCCCCGTCCCCCTTGACATTTCAGTCCCTCTCATTCCCTCGTCCCTGTGTTCTCCGTCATTTTGATCTCACAACGCTCTCCTTTCTCGGGTACACCGACACCTTCCTCCCGCGTTTTCCTGGGCACGGGAAGCTCTTACCACCACGCGCAGCCAGCTGAAGCTGCCAAAGGCAAGGGCCATCAAGAAACATTAACATAAAACTCACTAAATTGGATTCAGGAGACTCCCACCAGTTTAGTTAACTTTGTTTCTTACAATTACTAACACGCTGATGCTCGCTAGGTTTTGCCAGCGGCAAACCAGATCTCAAAAAAGCACGATCTGCAAAAGCATTGACCAGGGAGCTCGGATAACTCCAGCTGATAAACTTGGGGCTTTCCTGATGCAGCCAAAGCTAAGCAGATATCCAGGAGCTTCCCTTCCCCTCTTGCTTCAAGGCTCAAAGCAGCTTTTCAGGATTCCTGTGATTGACCACAGAGACGGAGGATCTTTCCTGCACCAAGAGAGCTGCTGGGACCATCTTGGCCAGGGGCTGCAAAGGTGCTGGGAGGTGAGAGCCACCTGGCAGCACCCTCTGCCACAGGTTTTAGCACCCCGTGCCTCAGTTTCCCTCTCTCAAGATGTACAAACTATCACAGGCGTCCCTTCGATGGACTGTGATGTCTCCAGGTGCAGAGCATCCTTCTCCACATCAGGTTCCAACCTCAAGTGGAACAACTTAAAAATGAAGTTCTCCTCCTCGGACAAACTCCCTGCACAACGCCTAGGTTGAACTCTGTAGAAAACAGTTAATTAATCTCTCTTGCTGTGGCCTAATTCTCTTTTCAACATGTGGCTGTCACTTCTCTGTCATCACAGCTGATTTACAATGGGGTTTAATTAAATCCTCCGTACATTATTCAGCATTCTCTGAAGACAACACCAAAGCAGCCAAGGGTATTTAAAATGTCACCTGCTGAGACGTATCATCTCCTCCTAAATAAATATGACAGTGATCAAACTTTGGCTAATTACAGTGACTTCGTTATTTGTTTGTATGTTTTAATATTTAATTGCTTTCGTGTTCATCCAATTACAAAGCAACAGCAAATAGAAATTAACTTTTTATCAGCGTGTTCCCAGCCCAGCTAATCAGCACTTCAAAGGCCAGACACAATAGGAGGCCATCCAACCTGAGAGAGCTTTACAATATATTCTCTGCTGAATGGACCGTTCTATTAAATTAAGGGAGAATTGTGTTTGTCAGTGTATTCCCAGCTCCCACCCAGATTCCCTTTATGTGGCCGTTTATGGGCCTTGTTGTAGCATCCTTGCAGCAGGATAGTAAATTGTTTGTATTGCTCCTGCCCTCGTGCCGGCGGTGCTGCTATCTGCTCCGCAACTGCCTGGGGTAACGGCGGGTTGCTCTGTGTCAGCAAAAAATACCGGGAAATCGTTTCCCTTCGGTAGCTCGTGCCTCGCTGTTGAGCGGAGGGGAGCACACGCACGCCTTCCTCCCTTGCACCTTGGGAGCAAAGGCAGCATCATGCAACGCGTCCTGTCCAAAGGTGCTTCTTAGCCTAAGCAGGCACAGAAGTTAAACCTGACTTTTCCCACCACCCCCCAAATCTGAAATTTCCAGTGCTGTTACCACCAGTGCAGCTGTGGCAGATGCCGGACTGCTCACAAGCCGTGGGTCTGCAATAACTTTATTTTCATCTTCATTCACCTGTGCCTGTTGCACTTAGGCTCAGCTTTGCAATGGGGGCAGTTGCACAGACTCTCATCCTTGCTGACTCTCCAGGAGATCTGTACCTGTTTTAGTAATTACCAGGGGAAAACAGCAAGAAACGCCTGAGGATACAGGACTGATACACCCAGGATTATTTCTGCCAGTGCCATCAATCTTGCCAGTGACCAGCAAACTATTTATATTGTCAGAAATCCGATGCAGAAAACAAAAGGTTAAGTGGAGCTGCTTTCCCTCCACAAATCTCCTAGCAGGAGTGGAAGCTTACTGCAGACAAAGTGATTTAGGGTCAAAGAAAACAGATAAATAGCACATATGCCAAACATCAGAGGAGAAATATCACCAGACAAGCACAGCATAAGTGACCCACATCAAAGAGAACGGATCTGTCTTGTGTTTGTCCTGCATTTCATTGCATCGCCCCATTATTATTACTCCAAAAAGCCAAGCCTTTTAGTTGCCACAGCGAAAGTCTAGACAAGAGATGAGGAACCGTGCTGCAAATGAACATGATTTTAGGAAGCAGTCTATGTAATAATGCTAACAAAGCACAACCTCCTAGTTTTAAATATTCAAGTAAATAAATTGACGCGTATATAAACCCAGGCCAGGCAGTAGGGCTTTCCCTTGAAAGCACACACAAATTCTAATGTTACAGCCCAACCTTGCCTAGTTGTGTTTCTGGCTTCTTATGAAGTCTTTTCCTGTGTACTCACAAGGAGAATGAAGAAACACACTTGCACACTTGAAGACTGGACAAATTGGGAGGTTCCTTGCCGTATGTGCCACTGTTCCTTAAGCAAGTTGTACTCAGCCCTCCAAGCAGTAAGTGAAAACCTCAGAGCGCCAGGTACAAGCGCAGGTCCTTCACACAGATGCTAAGAGATGCCACAGGGACTATCACACCTCGGTTTTATCTACCCAGATCTATTACAACAAGACCATACAAATAAAAAAAATAATCTAGACTTATTTCTCCAAACTACATTGCAGCATCAAGAGCTCATCTTTGTCCCTGCAGCATCAGGAGATCTGGTACCCAGAGAGGCATCATCCTTCTGAAAAGGCTCCTCCTGCCACACAACATTATACAGAAATTCTCATGGTGTGAGGAAAAATTGGTGGAAAAAAGAAAAGTACTTTTATCAGATGGATTTACTTTTTCTTTAAAAAACACAAAACCAATCTGTTTTTTCCCCACTGAGACACAACTTTGTTTAATTTTAGGCTTATCTCATGAAATATTAAATGAGCAAAGAAATATGTTTGAAATACTTTGATTTTATTGAAATTAAATATTTAATTTGACCCAAAACATTTTTTGCAGATTTTTTCATCTTTGAGACTGGTTTCATTTGAGAAATCACGAGTTGCAGAGTTTTTCATGCAAACAGGAGACCCAAATTCTGCCCAGCTTCTGTAATGACTCATTCACCATAATGACTTGCTACAGGTTTTGTTTTCTTAATTTTTCTCATTCGGAGTTATACGATTCATTAAAAAGATACAGAAATACCAGTCTCACACCAAGAATGAAGCTGAAATAACTTTGATGGGGTCCTTTGAAACAGCTGAGTGATGAGTGCAGCAGCGATGAGGAAGAAATTTGGGGTTGGGAGGAAGAGAACTAAGAAGAAATGCAGAAATGTGCATACGGAGAAAAACAGATACTTTTCACTTTGATGACAAATTGGAGCATTTTGAAGTCTATGCACAAAGACTTCAGCAAACTTGGCTGTCAGTGACATGAGAAGGGCAGCAAATAAAAAAACCCAAACAATCTTCCAGTTAGAAATATACATTTGGCATCACAGAAAAGTCACTCTTTTTTTTTGCCAAAAGCAAGAGGACAGGAGGAATTGGTCAAAGGGTTTAAAAACATTTCATTCTAGAAAACTCCTGAGATACAGACTTTTCAATAAGGAAACTAAAAAGAAGAAAATATCCTGTTTTTTCTGGCCACTACTGACAACACCCAAAGCACCGCTCTCATCCCGCAAGAGCGATGGGGACAGAGGCTTCCAAGTACTGCAGCAGCCCTACTGATAGCAGTGTGGGGTTTTACATCGGAAAAAAACCCCATCAGCTCATTCCTAGCAAAATCCTGTTTTGAATCACTCCAATATCCTTTGACCTAAGGAAAAAAAAAAGTTGGAGAAAGTCCTGAAGTCATGATTATATCACCTTCCAACACACAATTTATTTTCCTCCCCCAGCTTGGAGTGAATTTGTATCCTCCAGCTTAAACTAATTGCATTTGTCCAGCTCCAGCCGAAACACAAAACCCCAGGCTCAGCTACCAAAACCGGTTTGGACCAAATCAAAGGTTTCAGCTGGCACAGCCTGTTCACTTTGTAACTCACTGGAATTTGGAATTATGATTTACCATCCTCATCTGGGCCAAGAACAGTACTGATATTATTATTATTACTGTATCTAAATCTTGAATGTTTTCCAGGGTGGCAAAGATATCTCCCACTCAGTTTTACTGCTTCAGTTCTGCATTTGTCAGCTCTGTGATATATGGGGTGACTGAGTCCAGGGCATATATCCAGACTTCTGAAGCTGTCATGTCATCAAAACTCAAGAAATAATTCCATGCTGGGGTCAGCATGAAAAATCAGCCGTCCCCCCAGCTTCCCGTTTCTCTGGTCCTGGGTTCTTATTACAGAGCAGTTAAGTTTTAAATTGGGTATTTCGTATAAAAGTCCCAGATCCCAGAGTCAGAAAATTACAGGAGAATCTGAACTTTGATTCCCTAAGAATCAAGTTTCTAACCTTCACTTCTGCATAGGAACATTGCAAAAGGCAACAGTGGAGGCTGCAAATTAAAAGAAAAAAAGGCTTATGATGGCAAAGAAAAAAAAAGTCCAATGGGTAAGTCCACAAATAAAATCCCAGTAGTTGTTCTGATCAGCATCGTTGAAGTGTTTAGCATGGGTGTTCCTGAGAGGTTGTGCCAGGACCCGAGGGATGAGCAGCAGGGTTCGATAACCCTTGGCCATGCAGTGGGAAGGAGCCGGCGGAGCAGCCAGATGCATGGGACAAGTTGAAAACGGGTCTATGGAGCAAAGGTTCCTGATAGTGTCCTTCCATCTCACACACAGCGATGGAAACATATAAACTAAACTCTGACTTGCATCTCCTGCAAATCCATCCCCCTTTTAATCCTGTTCAGATTTCTTGGTCAAGCCAAGAGAGTAAGGCACGGAAACCTCCTTTGTTCAACTGCAAAAGTTTTTCAAGCCCTTCCAGCCTTACACGTGTGTACATCTTTCTGCTATATACACCTTCAGCTGCCCAGAAATTGCTGCCCCAGCCTAGTCCTTCATTTATTATCTGCTTCAAAAAAGGGAGCATCTGCTTCCCTCCACCTCTTGGCAGACTCAGAGTTGCTCAAGTGCTTCCACGGGATTCATCACGTCTTCTAGGACCGGCCAAGCTTCTGGTTGAAGACAAGGGTATGGTGGATCACTCTAAAAACCTATTGAGGTGCATGTTGTCTGCAAGAGATGACACAAAGACCTGGGAGACGGTAAGCAACCTCAGCAGTGACTACACACAAGCTGTAGCTCGAAGGAGATCCAAGAGCCTTGGGCACCTCCAGGTAGCCACCAGCACCCTCCAGCATCAGACTCTAATGGTGCCCTGTGCCACGCCAAAGCTTTTTCAGAAGCAAATGCTCCCAGAAAGCCACAGACCAAGTCACAGAAAGGAAAAGATTGACTTCCAACTCACACACACACAAAAAAAAGAAATCAAAGCGAGCGGTTTGCACACAAGCATTGCATTTGCAATGCTGATTCTCTAATAGGAAATGGCTCCCAGCTGGGGGAGGGGTAGACAGGAAATATTACAGCAATGTTATTTTGTTACACTAATTACCAATAATGGCACATACTAGGCTACCAACCACAGTCAATTCATTTTGAAAGCTATATAATAATGTTTAGGATAAGGAATTAATTTTTATAGCCACTGAAGCAGATTTACTTGTACTGTAATGCAGATTTATTACAAATTAAATTTCCCAACTCCAGAGGTTGACTTGGAGAGGCTCAGCAGGACTTGAGGGGAGACACACCCCATTGCAAGGAGGGAATTTCAGCAGCACCAAGGCTCACGTCTTCAGGTCAAAGAGTGCCCAGACCATCATTAGCCCTTTTGCATGCACACATGTTTGGCTATACCCAACTTCATGGCCAAATTCAGCCCCACAGCGGGAACATGAGCAGGACTTAGTGGGTGACCGAGTCAACCGATGGTGAACGTTTGGGAGTTTTGGGGTTTTTTATTGTACAGTTTTAAAAGGTAAAGTTTCAGTACTACAGATTTTTTTTCAGTGTAAAGACAACCCCATAAAAGATTCATAAAGTGAAAACTTTGAAGTATAGTCAAGAAGATGCACTCATTAGTTTACAGAAACATCGCTGGTGTCAGTCATCAAATACAAAGTGATTCAGATTGTCTCTTCCACTTCCACGCAGGAGCAGCACTGCCAGGCTGAGACTGATGTACACAGAGCCAAAAGCAAGGCTGGGCCTGAACAGGGAAAGTCCATCCTTAGGCAGGACTTCAGACACAGTCCAGAACAGGGACTGAACTTCATTTCTATTGGGACCAATATTCAAGCTTGAGTCCAAATGAATTGCTGTTTATGAAATGGTTGGGATAGAGTGAAGAAACTAAAATTCTCTTGCTCATCAGCATCCCCAACTAGAACTGTCAGTACCTGGATGGGAAATCTGAGACCTTTCCCTGCAGGTACATAAGCTGGGCTAATATTGAAAGCATTTCCCCCAGAAACCAATGCCCTGGAGGTCTGGTTGGCTGCGAGTAGGCAGATGAGGACAGGAACCAAAGGGACAGGCGGGCTGAGCTCTGCATCCTCCGGAAGGAGAGGGTACATCTGTTCCTTTCTGTATCCAGGGAAGGAACAGCCACGGTGTACCCAAAAGTGTTTGGGGACCCTCAGAGCAAACACAGGGTGGGTACAGCAGATGGTGGGAGCAGAGTCTTGGCTTTAGGGATTCATCTCTTTCGGTTGCACAGGGAATTTTTTTGGTTTCTTAGCTTTCAGCAGAAGGCTTTGGAGCTAGCCTAGGGAGCCCAGGCTGGGGCAGAGCGAGCAGATGCAGCCAGATAAGGAGCTACACACATCTATATGCACCACACCAAGGGACTTCTGATGGGACCCTCATCGCTAACAAAACCCAACGGGAAATGTTTCGATATCTAGCCAGTTCTGAGAAATATTCAAATACCCATGGATGGGCACCCACCAGAATGCCTTTCAGGGCACAGGACAAGGACCAGGCTGTGTGCAGCTCCTCCCGATTTGCATCTTGGAAAAGAGGCCCCAGCCTGCAATCTAACACTTGGCATTGCTACCCCCTTAAAAAAAAACAAACCACCACACCACACTTATTCAGCCTAAGTTTTCCAGTGGCTTCAGCAACAACTGGCAGTCCAGCACAGCAGCCAAGGCAAGCAGGAGGGGCTTGCAGTGGTTTTTAAACATCGTCTCTGCTCCATCTGATCTATGTAGGCACCAAACAAAAACCTACTCAAATTCCTTAGGAGAAAGAACAACCAAGCTGGAGTTGCTCCAAATCCCCTCCTGGCTCAAAGCAGCTCCCGGCCATGTCTCCACGGGCCTCGCACGCATACGCACACATGCAACACTGCAAAGAGAATTTGACTGATACCGTTTTCACATTGTCTTTTAATGACACTTCTAGAGATCCCGCTGCATTAAGTTTCATCCTGGGAGGGAGATGCAGAGGGAGGAGAGTCATCAGCTTATCCCTAATGCCTGAGGAGGAGGAAGGAGGGGTTTCCCTATGCTAATTCTGCACAGGCAGATCTCCCACCGATGCTTTCCTGTGCTCCAGGATAAATGAGACTTTCCTAAGTCTTTCCCCACTGCAAATAAACAGACAGGGAGCCCACACCATGCAGCTTGCACTGCCCTATTCATCACAGTGTCCCAACTGTAGGTAGCACTGATTACAGCTAATTATTGGCAATTACCACCACTGAGCTGGTAGGTGTGTTTCCCCAATAACTTTCAGTAGCTTCAAAGCTCTTTGAGGGCTTCTCCAGGTAGAAAGGCTGAAGGAAATCACTCCCCCTCTCCCCAGCAGTCAGATCCTCCTCCCAAAAGCTGTAGCCATCAGGCATCACCACGCAACCGCTAAAAATAACCAGGAAAAATCCCCCCAACCCTGTGAGCCCGTAGCATCAGCAAAACACCAGGTCTGCCCTCTCGGCACGACTGATTGACAGGCAACATCTCTGCTTGGAATGACTCTTCTTTCTCCCTTTTGCTCT
>NW_009626130.1:0-263 GCF_000690535.1 Cariama cristata | reverse complement strand
TACCCCGTAATTAAGCCCCCCCCCCCCCCGCCCCTCCTCCAAACACAATTCAATTCATACAAAAAACTCCCCCCACACAACAGAAAAGCGCATGTACAGTCGGTGCTTTTCCCGCATATAAAGTAACATGGCAGCGGGCTGAGGGATGGACCCTTTGAGAAATTCATATGCCAGCCTTCCCACTATAGTAATTTCATTCTGTCTTTGTAATTGTCTGATATTACATTGTTCCCTGCCAGAAGATTAATTAGCTAGTCTTACCC
>NW_009626129.1:0-19816 GCF_000690535.1 Cariama cristata | reverse complement strand
CCTGGCACTTGGTCTTGTTGAATCCCATATGACTGGTCTCAGTCCATCAATCCAGCCTGTCCAGATCCCTCTGTAGAGCCTTCCTACCCTCCAGCAGATCAACACTCCCACCCAGCTTGGTGTCGTCTGCAAACTTGCTGAGGGTGCACTCGATCCCCTCGTCCAAATCATCAATGAAGATGTTAAACAGAACTGGCCCCAACACTGAGCCCTGTGGAACACCACTCGTGATCGGCCGCCAACTAGATTTAGCTCCATTCACCACCACTCTCTGGGCACGGCCGGCCAGGCAGTTTTTTACCCAGCAAAGGGTATTATATAAGCTACAAGGCGCAATCAAGAAGGTGTAGGTAACAAATCCGTGGCAATACCAAACTGCTTCGAAAATCTGCATTCATCCATTCATTGTTACACATAAGTACATTGCCTTGACGATGAGTGCAAACTCTATAGGATAGTTTGAGGATCAAGTGTGTGTCCTCCTTAATTATCTTTCTGCATGACAGAGATCTTTTCCAGGTGTCAGTGATCACTAAAAGACACTATTTCCTCCTGAACCTTAAAAATACTGGCCTTCAGGCTGGTCAGAGCTCACACCTATGACTTACTCTAAAGTTAAGTACAAACTGAATTTAAACCAAAAACACTCCACATCTAACTGCAAGCATCACAGTTCTTTCCTTTCACAAGTCTGAAAGGTAAGACTAATTTCACATTATGTTTTCCAAATGATTATGTTTGAGACGCTCTGGACGAAGAGGAGACAGTTCCAAAGCGTGGGAGTTCTCCTAAAGAAGGATCTCTGAAACCTTTCATTTTCAAAAAATTAAGTTGCTCTGCTTGGAAAACAGTCCCAGTGCCATCGACACAAATTGAAAGGCAATGTATCCAGTTCTACCTTGAGAAGACGTAAATAGCTTATGGAGACTGTAAAGCCTCTGTAGTTTGGCATGGCATAAGTAGACCCTAATGAAATTTAAGACCTTAACTTCAGGATGTATTGCAATCATTTAACTTTTACACTGACACAGGGAACAATGACAATTCTTAGCAATGAGCTAAGATTGGTTGTCTGAAGAATTTTCAATTCAAAGCAGAGGTCACTTAATATGCCATCAGAATACATCTGAGGTAATGCACAAGACTGGTATAAGACTTGGATAAATATTTGTTTGTAACTGTAAGAGAAAATAAGATGCAACAGCAAAGAATAGAAGATTTATCTTGCCAATTGCTTTGGTCTGCTGACAAAGCATCTCCTGTTATCTGCAGATGATAACTGTAGTAAGGGGATCTTTACTAAGAAGTTTTGCAGATGACACCAAGCTGGGCAGGAGTGTTGATCTGCTTATGGGTAAGAAGGCTCTGCAGAGGAATCTGGACAGGCTGGATAGATGGGCCGAGACCAACTGTACGAGGTTCAACAAGGCCAAGTGCCAGGTCCTGCACTTCAGTCACAACAACCTCATGCAACGCTACAGGCTTGGGGACGAGTGGCTGGAAAGCTGCCCGGCAGAAAAAGACCTGGGGGTGTTGGTCAACAGCCGGCTGAACATGAGCCAGCAGGGTGGCCCAGGCAGTCAAAAAGGTCAACAGCATCCTGGCCCGTATCAGAAATAGCGTGGCCAGCAGGACTAGAGAAGTGATCATCCCTTTGTACTCAGTGCTGGTGAGGTCGCACCTCAAGTACTGTGTCCAATTTTGGGCCCCTCACTACAAGAAGGACATTGAGCTACTAGAGCATGTCCAACGAAGAGCAACAAACATGGTGAAGGGCCTGGAGAACAAGTATGGCATCAGGTATACGGTTGGACTTGATGATCTTTGAGGTCTCTTCCAACCATAATGATTCTGTGATTCTGTCTGATGGGGAGCGGCTGAGGGAGCTGGGGTTGTTCAGCCTGGAGAAAAGGAGGCTGAGGGGAGACCTTATCGCCCTCTACAACTACCTGACAGGAGGTTGTAGGGAGGTGGGGGTTTGTCTCTTCTCCCCGGTAACTAGCGATTGGACAAGAGGAAATGGTCTCAAGTTGTGCCAGGGGAGGTTTAGATTTGATATTAGGAAGAATTTCTTCACTGTAAGAGTTGTTAAGCATTGGAACAGGCTCCCCTGGCAGGTGGTGGACTCACCATCCTTGGAGGTGTTCAAAAAACATTTAGATGTGGCATTTCGAGACATGGTTTAGTGGGCATGGTGGCGCTGGGTAAAAGGTTGGACTTGGTGATCTTTGAGGTCTCTTCCAACCATAACGATTCTATGATTCTCATTTCTACAGTCCACAGGATAGACAGTGTAGAGAATTTTGCCTGGAGAACTTAAAAAAACCTGACAGTAAGTGATAAAGAATTACAAGCTTTGCTATGATCACATTCATATCTCCATATAAGCTCATAAAATACTTCTCTTGTCTCCTTGTCAGTTTACTATAAAACATATCTTATAAAGCCAATTATTCACTTACCTTCAGAGTAACTGCAGTTGCCTTGATAATAAAATCATTTACAGATACTTTAATGTCATCTGCAAAAAGAAAAAAGAAAGATAACAATCACTGTTCGTAAGATTTGTTTATAAGCATTTGTGTGATGACAAAATTCCAGTGATTCAGCAGACTTGCTTCTTCGAAACATTGCCAGAAAGTAACTCATCTTCAAACTACAATCAAAAAAGCAAGTAAACTTTTCTCCCCCTTGGAACAAAAGAAGTATCATCAAGGAAAAGTCTCCTGAGCAGAGACATTCTTGCTAGCTGTTACTAGAAGGTCAAAAAAGCTGCAGACTTGAGTATTACTACTCATTCTTGTAAGTAGCAGCCCATTGTAGAAATCTGTTGTAGGATCTAAATATACAGAGACAACACTGGAGACTAGTATTCTTTATGCAGTGTGATGCATTAACTGGAATAATTGAAGAAATCAGCTTTTATTCATCTATAAATCAGAAGCATGTTATTCTCCAGTGACCTTTCGGGCCTTATAATGTAAGAATTAGCAAGGTGAAGGCATCTGTCAATCCTTAAAATGGGTTAACAATATATTCTAAAGCAGGCTGCAAAATAATACGAGAGTAACAAAATTGTTCAATTAAAAGCAAAGCTACACACAAAAAATGGCAGCAGTAGCCAGAAGCACATAAAATAACCTTGAGAGGACTGGATTTCTGGAGCCTAAGAAGTACTGTGTAACACTTAGTGAATTTGCTTCCTTTCCCCAAAAGCTCAGGAGAAAGGAGGAATGGGAACAATGGCTGTATTTGCTCTGCATTATTTTTTTCCAAGTTTTATGAGACTGAAAGTATTATCTAAAATCAGGACTGGCAGCAGAAGCAAAGACCATAGATATAATGCAGAATATGCCACAGTTGCTACAAGATTATCCTGACGATGCATGACATTTACACAATATAAATACATCATTCTCATAATAAAAAAAGCTACATTACTCTGCTACCATCATCACTGCTGTCAGCTGAAGAGATCAAGAAGCAAAACTACTTCATTTTTGAGCCTGGTTTACGGCATGTACTACACACACCTTTAGAAATGCTTTTGTAAAGGGAAAATTATTTATAGATAATCATATTAAGTGAAATCATCTTAAGTGATCATAAATTTGGGGGAATGAACCAAATAGCCACTTACCACATAACTGCCCTGCAACGTTTGCCATGATTAGTGATCTATGTATGAGAGAGACAGAATTCTAATATAACACAATGGAAATTGCAAGTACTATGTTATGTTGACAGAATTTCACATCAGACAAACCTGTATCTTGGTCATTAAATATATTTTGGTATTTTATATTTTCATTTATATATTACATTCCTAACCTTTGGCAAAAATGTGACTGTCCATGCTGGGGGGTAGGGGGCAGGAATACTGTGAAAATACAGGAATACAGTTGAATGAAGTATGTCTGATAATACTGTACCCTCAATCACTGAGGTTTACAGTAGGGAAAACTGTTATATTTTAACCCCCCAAAAAAGCAGCTTACAATAGGGAATGCTGCATAAAGCTTCCACATTACATCTTAACCATGTAGTAGAAACCACCATCATTTCCATCAGAAAAACAAAACACACACTCAAAAATAATCTGAGGACCGTCTCTGCAATTCAATTTTATGCAAAGACATATGGCTCTTTCCCACATCTACATTTTTTAAAAAATATTAAGAATCCACAGCAGCAGGAGAGATGAGAAAAATTCTAAGTGAGCATTCCTAAGACAATTTTTTACTTCATTTCTTATGACCTGCTGCTGTTTAAAGAAAATGCCAACATCATAAATTGTCTTTGACACCAAGTTGTGAATAAGATATCATTAAAAAAAAGCAGGTAGAAAAATGACCTGGGTACTCTTGCATTAAAAAGCATTCATTCAAAACTCCAGTGAAAGGAGAACAACTCCTATATCATCACCTAGAAAATCTGAATATACCAGCATAACTTAATTTAGGACCTCACAAATTGATAAACATTCATGGGCTAGTCACCAGTACATAACAGTAACCCTCCAATGTCAGCATTCTAGTTCCTAGGTGTACACTGCGACACTAAGCTGAGAGAAAATTCACTCACAGGGTAAAGCCTCAGGAACAGCAAATGACTATGAAGTACCTTAACGCTCCTGGAGGGCTTATGTCTTGTGCTATAATGCCAGATCAGAAGATCTCTCTATTGGGATACCCCCAGGAAAAACAAACCAGTCGAAATTGCTAGAAATCCCTGGTTCTAGGCAGATCTTTTGTTATATCAACAAAAACATGGGTCAAGGAGAGAGAAGGGTATCAACTTCTTTCTCAGACAGGCATATCAGCACATGAACACTCACCTCTGTTTAAAACCTAGCTGGTGCCTCTGTATACAGAACCTTTCAAGGCTAACTTCATTAGGTTAAGCTTGAAAACCCTTTTCTACACATCCATGCAATAACCCACTGTTGTGGTTTAACCCAGTAGGTAGCTAAACACCACACAGCCACCCACTCACTCCCTCCACAGTGGGATGACAGAGAGAACTGGGGGGAAAAAAAAGTAAAATTCATGGGTTGAGATAAAGATAGTTTAATAGGACAGAAACAAAAGGGAAAATAATAATAATAATAATGATAAAAATTAGAATATACAAAACAAGTGATGCACAATGGAATTGCTCACCACCTGCTGACCGATGCCCAGCCAGCTCCTGAACTGCTGTCCCCGGCCAGCTTTCCCCCTGGTTTATATACTGAGCATGATGTCATATGGTATGGAATATCCCTTTGGCCAGTTGGGGTCAGCTGTCCTGGCTGTGCCTCCTCCCAGCTTCTTGTGTCCCCCCAGCCTACTCACTGGTGGGGTAGGGTGAGAAAGCTGAAAAGGCCTTGACTTAGTGTGAACACTGCTTAGCAACAACTAAAACATCAGGGTGTTATCAACATTATTTACATCCTAAATCCAAAACACAGCACTATACCAGCTACTAAGAAGAAAAATAACTATCGCAGCTGAAACCAGGACAATATCCAGCCCTTATTCTATACCATTTATATCATGCTCACGTCCCACACTTTCCAATACATTTTTTCCTGTCTTTTGATATATACACACAGGTATCATTCCCTTAGTCTACAGGCCATCCTTCTAAAATGTCCGTCAAGTTCATTTAGTCCATGACTTCGGGCTCCATCTGTCACAGCAGTCCTTCAGGGCAGGAGAGATTGTGTGTGGTGTTGGGACTGTCACATGCTGAAGCCAGTTCTGGTTCCATCACGACTGCACTTGTCCAGTTCTGTCATCAACGCACTTTGCCCAGTTTCATCAAAATTCATTCTTCATTAATCTGGGCAATTTTTACTGTAGTATCATTGATATGGCATACAGCAACCATCGTAGTGATGACATACAGTATTACATAGTAATTAACATCATACAATTAAAATCATTGGTTATTCTCACCCAGAATCAGATCCCTGTGAGGCACATATCGGACTTCCCCATCCTTCTGCATTACCTAAGTGCACCCAGGTCCTTGAGCAAAAGCAATCCTGTGAATGGGTTTGCCTTTGCCTGAAGCAGGAATAACCCAGACTATCTTCCTCAGTATATTTTTAATGCACACTATCCCCTTCTACAGTAGGTAAAAGTTTTGACTGGGCAGGGCCAGCCCAATTGGCAGATCTTCTGGTGCTGACTAACCAGGTGGCTTTTGCTAAATGCGTATCCCAACGTTTGAAGGTCCCACCACCCATTGCTCTTAATGTAGTCTTTAACAGTCCATTGTATCATTCGATTGTTCCAGAGGCTGGCACATGATAGGGGATGCGATAAACTCACTCACTGCCGTGCTCTTTGGCCCAGGTGTCTACGAGGTTGTTTTGGAAATGAGTCCTGTTGTCTGACTGTCCTGAGATGCCACGCCACCATAAGACTTGCTTTTCAAGGCCCAGGATAATGTTCTGAGCAGTAGCATGAGGCATGGGATATGTTTCAAGCCATCTAGTGGTTGCTTCCACCATTGCGAGCACATGGCACTTGGCTTGGAGGGTTTGCGGAAGTGTGATATAGGCAATCTGCCAGGCCTCCCCATACTTATATTTCAGTCGTTGTCCTCTATACCACAGGGGCTTTAGCCACTTGGCTTGCTTGCAGTGCGTGTTTCACACTCATGGATAACTTGTGCAACAGTATCCATGGTTAAGTCCACCCCTTGATCACAAGCCCATCTATATGTTGCATCTCTTCCCTGATAGCCTGAGGTCTCATGGGCCCATCAGGCTATAAATAATTCACTCTTATGTTGCCAGTTCAGATCCACCTAAGCCACTTTAATCTTAGCAGCCTTGTCTACCTGATGGTTGTCTGGATGTTCTTCAGTGGCCTGACTCTTGGGTCCATGACCATCTACATGACATACTTTTACAAGCACGTTTTCCATCCATGCAGCAATGTCTTGCCATAATTCAGCAGCCCAGATGGGTTTACCTCTGCGCTGCCAGTTTGTCTGCTTCCATTGCTGTAGCCACCCCCACAGAGCATTTGCCACCGTCCACGAGTCAGTATAAAGTACCAACCATTTTTCTCATTTAGCAATACCTAAAGCAAGTTGGATAGTCTTCACCTCTGCAAACTGATTCGATTCACCTTCTCCTTCAGCAGTTTCTGCAACTTCTTGTGTGGGACTTCACAGAGCAGCTTTCCACCTTTGATATTTTCCTACAATATGGCAGGACCCATCAGTAAGCAGGGCATACAGCTTCTCATTTTCTGGTAGTTCATTATACAGTGGGGTCTCTTCAGCACATGCCACCTCCTCCTCTGGCAACTTTCCAAAATCTTTGCCTTCTGGCCAGTCAATGATCACATCCAAGATTCCTGGGCAACTGGGGTTTCCTACTCGAGCCCATTGTGTGATCAGAGCAACCCACTTACTCCACATAGTATCAGTTGCATGATGTGTAAAGGAGACCCTCCCTTTGAACATTCAGCCCAGCACTGGCTGTCATGGTGCTAAGGGGAGCTGTGCTTCAGTTCCAGCCACTTCTGAAGCAGCTCAAACCCCTTCATAAGCTGCCAGTTGGAGCATAGCTGGCCTCAGACCCTCTGTATCCCTGACTCTAAAACCCTAGGGGTCAACCTCAAGTCTCCCCTAGTGCTTTCCACCAGAGGTTCCAGGTAGGGCCGTTCTCCCGGGCTGTGGTGTAGAGCACATTTTTAACATCTTGTCCTGCCCCAACTGGCCCAAGGGCTACTGCATGAACTATCTCCTGTTTGATTTGTTCAAAGGCTTGTCATTGCTCAGGGCCCCATTTGAAATTTCTTCTTTCGGGTCACTTGATAGAGGGCTTACAATCAGACTGTAACTTGGAATATGCATTCTCCAAAACCCCACAACACCTAAGAAAGCTTGCGTTTCCTTTTTACTAGTTGGTGGAGACATAGCTATTATTTTGTTGATCATATCCATTGGGATCTGATGATATCCATCTTGCCATTTTATTCCTAAAAATCTTACTTAGTTTTATGGCAAAACTGCCTTCCAGAAGGATTCAGGCTATTTTCTTCCCTTTCTCAAACACTTCTGCTGCTGTATTGCCCCGCACAATGATATCATCAACATACTGCAGGTGCTCTGGAGCTTCACCCTGTTCCAGTGCAGTCTGGATCAGTCCATGGCAGAAGGTCAGGCTATGTTTCCAGCCCTGGGGCAGTCAATTCCAGGTGTACTGGATGCCCCTCCAAGTGAATGCAAATTGTGGCCTGCACTCTGCTGCCCAAGGGATTGGGAAAAATGCACTAGTGATATCAATTGTGGCATCCCACTTGGCTGCCTTTGACTCCAGTTCGTATTGAAGTTCTAGCATGTCCAGTACAGCAGCACTCAGCAGTGGCATGACTTCGTTCAAGCCATGACAGTCTACTGTTAGTCTCCACTCTCTCTTAGACTTTCACACTGGCTATATGGGACTGTTAAAGGGCCAGTGAGTCTTGTGGATCACTCCTTGGGTCTCCAGTTGATGAATCAGCTTATGGATAGGAATCAGGGAGTCTCGGTTGGTGTGATATTGCCACCGATGCACCATTGTGGTAGCGATCAGTACCTCTTGTTCTTTGACCTTCAGCAATGCCACAACAGAAGAGTCCTCCAAGAGACCAGGCAAGGTAAGAGCTGTTTAACTTCCTCAGTCCCCAAGGCAGCTATACCAAAAGCCCACCAGTACCCTTCCAGGTCCTTGAAACACCCTTTCCTGAGATAATCTACACGAAGGCTTCATGGAGCCTCTTGGTCAGTCAATGGGGTGTTTTTGCCACTCATTCCCAGTCAGGCTTACTTCAGCCTCCAATACAGTCAGCTGTTAGGATTCCCCTGTCATCCCAAAAATACAAATGGGTTCTGCCCCTTTATAGCTTGATGGCATTATGGTACACTGTGCACTGGTGTCTACTACAGCATTATACTCCTGTGGGTCTGACGTGCCAGGCCTTTGAATCCTCACAGTCCAGTAAACCCAGTTGCCCCAGTCATCCACCTGGCTGGAGGCAGGGCCCGTCTAGTCCTCGTCATGGAATTCTCCACTCCCTTCTTGTAAAAACAGATTAGAATTCTTTTCCATAGGATCAGAAGTAAGATCAGCCCTTCTGCTCGATCTGGGGAACTGCGCACTGGAGACTGGAGCAACAATTTTCCTGGAAGAACCCTGTTTTGTGATTGTTTTTCCTTGAAACTCACATACCCATACCTCTAGGATCAAGGTAGATTTTCCATCCCACTTCCTCACGTCCTCTCTGTGGTCCTGCAGGTAAAACCACAGGGTACCTGGTGGTGTGTACCCTCTGATTCCTCTCTCTTGAGCAAAAGAATGCTTACTGTTAATAGCTGAGATACTGATCTGTACAGCTGGGGAGTAGGATCTATCCTCTTCGAGTTGCTGGACCAGTTTCTCCACAGCAGAGACAATGGAGGAAGAGAGACTTTCTTCAGATTTCCAGAGCTGGCCAGCCAATTCATCCACCATTTGTCCCTCTCCATCTTTCCAGGTCATTAGTGCCAATGAGTTGGTGTATGACGATGGTGCACTCCATACAAACTTCCACCACGTGGGTTGTGTGCACCTGACTTCATCTGTATCTCTGGATAACTGCTTGTTGTCCATGTCATCATAAATCACCTCCAGCACAGCTAATTCCCTCAGATACCGATACTTTTCTCCATGGTGGTCCACTTGCCAGGGTGACATATAATATCTTCCTTGAAGGGATAACTTTCCTTCATGCCTGACAGGAGTCACCTGCAGAGGCTGAGAACTTGTGCTCCTTTTCCAATTGGTTTGTCAATGCCCCCTTCCCTAGAAAGGGATCCCAGCTGTTTGGCTTCCTCACCCTCTAATTCCAGGCTACTGGCCCTGTTATCCTAACATCAGAGCAGTCAGGTGACAATGTGTTCACCTAGATGACGGCTGAAATATTTTTGCCTACCTCACAGCTCACTCAGGGATAGGGATCTGGTGGCCTCATAAATGAGTTTTTCCTCTTCCTCCTCCCTAAGCAGTGGCCACCTATCTTCCTCCTCCTATTCTCTTGATGGTCCTACTTCAGAGCAGCCTGCCTCATCTACTTCTTGCTCCTGCTCCTTCTTAGAAGAACCTCCTTCAACCCTTATTAAACAAGCTGACTTCCACTTCCAATATTTCTTCTTGTGTATAAGGGCAACTGATACTGGCACGGATTGGTTCTTTGGTTCAGCTGCAGTGCCTGTCATTTTGTCCTCAGATCCAGAGACCTCCTCTTCCCCTTGAGGGTACTGAATAGTGTTGAATAGGGCTCGGTAGCCACGGGCCAAGCCCTGGCACACTGCAGTGATTTGTGTCTCTCTGGAATTGCCAGGGTGACAGCATACTTTTTCCAAATATTTGACTACCATTCACGTAAAGAAATCTAACTTGGACCTTGAAGATACTTTTTGATGTTGCACCATGATTACAACAAAGCTGTTTTTTAACATTGCTCCAGAGGCAAAACTTTCAGTAAATCAAAAATCCTTCTACTGTTGGGTATTAGCATCTAGGTGACTCAATTGAGGAAACCCTATTAAAGATTTAAGCTGGAAGAGATGCTACATAGATAAGCTATAGTATCATTCCAGAGTGGGGGTAGGGCAACAACAAAAAATACCCCACCTACCTACAGCTATATCTGGAATAATATACAGTTAATATTGGACTGCTAATGTGCCTGCCTTTCCCTGAAGACAAGAAAATTACTCATTTGAGTTATGTCAGTCTTGTCATACCAAATATTTACAGATGGGACCAAGAGAGCTTCTGAAGATCTAGGTACTCTGTCTAGGGCAAATACAATATCCTTTTTTTGGAAAACAAACAAACAACAAAAAACCTCCCACAAAAACCATAAAGGCTAAAGATATCTTTCAACCCTTGTTCTGTTGCTATTCTCCATCATCATGCTAGAAAAACCCCAAATAAACAAACAAAAACTTGTAAGAAGAAACAAAGACAGGCAAAGAGCACCAAGGATGTTTTGGTCAAAGATTTCGTCATCATTTGCTTGAAGAACAACTAATTGTGGATCATCACCCAAAGCTACACTAATAAAATATTACTTTAAAATTACCAGTTCATAATGTGTCACTGGTCAGAAATATTTACGTGACTTTGGAGTCTATATTTCATTGACTTAAAACTGACAGTTGTCTCCTGACTGATAGAAAACGGTATTTTGCTCTCTACCAAATTATTTATTACAGAGAAGTTATTTAATGCACATTCTCCAATAATTACTTTGCGTTAAGAACAAAGGGGCACATGAAAGCAGGTTATCTCCCTGGTACACGAAGAAATGCCAACTCCTACCTCCCTGTACATGTGTACAAGTGCCTTATCAATGAAAGACTCACACCCATTTGTTTTCCAAAGTTTGGTACCCAGTTCTTTTACTTCAAGAACTGAAAAGGGATGTGACATCAGGATATCTATTCACAGAACCACAAAATGTTTTATTACTGCTCATTGCTAACTAAAAACACCCCAACACCTTCTCCCTTTCTTCTCTTATTTGACATCAGTCCAAACTGAACCTTCTACCTCTAGAATGCTCAAATACATTTCAACTTGCAGATATCCCAAAAGATCACTTGATACAGTACTTGGACTCATAATTTCTGTGAAACCAACATGTTTTCTTTCAGATTCACTTTAATTAAATTACCACTAAAGCTTCAAATGAAATACAAGTTTTATTTTTACAAATCATATTGATTAAAATACTGTGTTTCCAATTTATGCATAAAATAAAATTAACGTAAAAAATTAAATATACTATATATATTTTTCCAGGCTGTCATTTAAGGTTTCTCTAAGACATTGCTTAGCTACTGCAATTTGACAGAACCACAACTCAGAGGGATCACCCTCTAGAACAGACCTCAAAAACTGACTGCTGGACCCATAAAATTCACTCTCCCAACTCCAGAACTACCTACAATGAAAACCCTCTGAGCTGACATCTTTTCTTCCTTTAGTCCTATTTCCTCTTCATTCTTATTTTCAAGAAATGCAGCCTTAAGATGTACAGCAATATGTTGTAATGACTCATATTACCTCCCCTGTCTTTCAAGTTCTCTTCCTTGTCAGTTTGGATTATGTTCTTCAACCTTTCAAAAGTTTTGTTAAACATAGCTCTACTTACTATCTAGAAAGCTTTAACTTAAAAAGGTCCTCTTACTCTTTCATGACTTTCCAAAGTCATTACTATATTTTGCTTTGAGAAACTAAAGTCTCAAAACTGACATAAATGCTGAAGGTAATTTAGAATTCTAAATGGTAGATTTTATTTTTATTACTATCACATGCAGCCTCTGAAAAAAATCGTTCAGTAAAAGGTTATGGCTCAAGTTGAATGAATGTGCAATAATTGATGATTAACAGCCTAATTTTTTACAGTCTAATGATACCTGTGATTTGGGGTCAGTTTTCTTGGCTAGTGTTCAGACTCCTCTAACTGTCTTGTACAAGTGTGAAGATATTTGTGGCTTGATTCTGTGAGTAAAAGTCTCTAGGTTTCACAGACTTCAGTTAAATCTTAGAACATGCAGCGTTTCTCTAAAACTGGACCTAGTTTGTGCAGGTTAAATGATGAAGCTTTAGAACAAAACTTGGTCACATGTCACTGCCTTAGACCTATAAATATTCACTTTTTATTATTATGGTAACGTCTAAAACAGCATACACTATTAATTCTATTTCTACTACTCAGTGTAATAATGAGGATACACATCAAAAAGCTGAACTATTGAGAACAAATGATTTAAATGGTACCAGAAAAAAAGGATTGATTGAACAACACCATGTGAGATTACTTATGTACCTTCCTCTTATGTAGACAGCTGTATTCTCCCATAAATGTCTTTAGAAACAAACTTTGGTCTTTAAAAAAAAAGTATAGTAAGCAAAAAAACCACCCAACAAACCCCCCAAAAAACATATTTCCCCTCATTAGAAAATAATGTGCCTTCAGAATTTTTTACCCAAGTAACAGACTTCATACCAGGCTATGGAGGCATATGTGTGCATGTCTCCTCCAGCAAACAGAACTTCACTACCTGCTTATGTAGCCTGAACAGTGTGGAAAATGAGATCTCATTAAATGGAATGAATGATGAATGAAAATTACATTTATAAAATGGCAGAGATTAATCTGCATGCCTGGAACAGTATCCAAACTTTGTAGGTATTCAAAAGTCAAGTTTTGTAAACAAATAAATGATTCTTTCACCAGCATAACTAGCTAAACCTATCAAAAAGTAATCAGTATTTTCCCAATTTGATTTGAGAAGGGATCTCTCCTCTAAAAGAATGAAAATTATTTTTAAAAGCTATGCCTAATTAGTTTCGCTGCAACTAATGAAGTGGACATCAACTGAGTCTAACCAATTTCCAGCAGATAAAATGAAACAGCTGTCATGCCATTTTAGGCACAGATAAGATATTGTCAATTCAATAAACAATACTGCTAACCTCAGACACTAGAAATAAATATTATTCTTTGTGAAGAATATTCTACATTTTATAGAAACTTAAGACCAGAATAATCACTTACATATATTGCCGTCAATCATACTACACAATCTTGACTAATTTGTCAAGTTCTGCCTTAAAACCAGATAGATTTCCTGAGAAAGCTACTCTTCCCGGACAGCTGCAGCCAAACCTCATTTCTCAATTAGAATTAGAATTTCTCATATTAGAATTAGTTAGAGCTCCATGAACAAGTAGCAAACTGAAGACAGGCATTGCTCCCCTCCCAGGCCTGTCTTCCCTTCTCAGCTACTGCTTCCTACTTTGCAACATCATCTCAGCTGTCCCTGAATAACTGTTTTACAGGTCTGATGCCAAAATGTATCAGTGGATTAGGACAGCTTAAAATAACACAAGTTTTGGCATCAGAGGGAATGAAGATACTACAGAGGCAGAAACATGCAGCATTTCAACTGCTTAATCCAGCTTTTCTGTGAAGAAAAATACCTCAAAAAAAAAAAGCTCTGCAGGTAGCTTAGGAGATAAGTGAATACTGAAAATGTGACTGAAAAATGACAATGAATTCATTCATTAATTTTTTCTGCAGCTTACCAGACTGGTGACAGAGAAATGACCTTGCTGAGAAAAATACAGTCTTCTAGTGCTCAACAATTCTCTCCCTGATCTTATTTCATTACAGTCGTTTAAATTCTTGTTCAAGACATGTATTTAATGGAAAACAGCCTTGTAAGTGTGATGGAAAAAAGAAACATTATATTACAAATTTTTTTTTTTTCTCCCCCTCAGGCTGAAATATCTCTGAGTCAGAAGATACAATTTCTAGGAAGTTCTATAACTTAAGGTGAGTTACTGAACAGCACGAAGCCTTAGATTAATACAAGTCTAACCTACTCAGCTATAAACATGGCTTGATCAAAATAACTTACAGATGTCAAAGATTTATGAAAACATTTGTTTCCACATTTCTGACACTGGTATTTAGCAACTGCAAGCAATTGCAAGAACTGACCTAATAAAAAACAATGCTTTCTTAAAGAGTTTCCCCACAGGTTCTGGTTTAATACCTTCATGAACTATGAAATTGGAGTCGCTTCCTGTAGACACCCATTAAAATCAGTATATTGACCAACTATTTCTAAATATAATAAAATTCATTTAAATTAAGATTATGATGTTAAAATAACAAACACTTTCATTCAGGTTTTTTATCCAACTAAGTAGAAGTCCTTAAACAAAAAGACACTAAGCAAATAACACTTTTGTGCTGTTTTCTATGAGAATTAAGTAAGTGTCTGAAGAGTGTTCTATTGAAAAACCATCCGTTTTTTTTTTTTTTTTAAAATGCATGTCACATATACTTTGCTGAACTGAGATTTTGCAAAGAAGATTCCAATCTGCATAGTTAATTTGGAAACCATTAAAATACCCTATTGCACAGTACACTCAGCCGATTTTAGCAAAAAAAAAAACAGTTTTAGCAAAACCAAAGCAATCTTTGATTATGACCTTAAACTTCAAGAACTTTTTCTCAATAAGTCACTCCAGTGAACACAAGTTGAGACAAAAAGGGAAAATTTAATTTTCTAATCTTATACATTAACGTGTCTGTATAAATAAGACACAGTGGACACATTATGAAAATTGGGATTTACACAAATATATATTGAGACTTATACTTTTAATCCAATTTTCAATGTATATTGTAAAATTATGCAGTTTTCTGTGAGACAGGTTTCTATTCCAACAGCTTAGCATAGCTTTAAGCATATACATAAATCTCATTGAAAGAAATAATCCTGCCTCCTTCACATTATTACTATTACTTTGCCTTCAAGAGGAATTTACCATGCATTGGCTGGCATGTGCTAAAAACTCGCTTTCTTTCCTCACCATGGATAAAGTCATTCTCACCCTGAATTTGAGAGGCTGCATTAGCTTTCCTCTTCTAGTAAATTCAACAAAGAGGCCAGTAAAACTAAATTTTAACATTGTACCTAGAAGGATAGAGCATAAGTGTAGTTTAATTTGAAGTTTCCCCTATTATCTTCCACACAAATAATTTGAGATTTTAACCATCAAGAAGCTAAACAGTGCTGCATCTGGATGGAAGGAAACAAAAACCTACTGGACAATGCGTAGTCCTGCGTTAAACTGCAGTTGTCTACAGAGTGTTGCATTAGTTGGCAAAGTAACACCTCTGTCTTCCTATCTTGATAAGTCGTGCAATTCAACAACCACAGGGAACTACAGCTTGAGTCCAACATACAGAATACTGAAAAAGATTATTTGAATGTATAGCATTCTGCCTATACAAAAATCCACACCTCCTGGGCAAGATCATGTAAACAAGACAAAGCATGCATTAGTAGCACATGATATAGTAAATCAGTTTAATCACTAACCTTTGGCCAATTCTTTTCTTAATTTCAAAATAGCATCAATGTCACAGTCAGCAGCAGCATACGCATGAGGTATAGTAGTTTTAGACTCTGTTAATCTCTTAGCAATAACTCTTCGGATGTTGCTAGCTGGGATTTCTGTGAATGTGCCCTGAAATAAACCATATGCTGCATATTAGATATCAAGAGAGCGTACATTCTTCCCCTTTGCTGAAACAGGACTTCAGCATTGATGCATTATCATCAGTGACTCCTGCTTACTTCAAATATCCTCTAGGTATCAAAAAGTGATACATTCCAACTACTGAAATTAATACGACTGAGACCATTGAGTGTTCTAGTCTATTCCACTTAACTTGGATCAACACAGCAGGTTTTATAGAATAAAGATAGTTTCACTTTACAGTATAGAATTAATCCTACTATTCTAGCTGACTGCTTCAAAAAAAAATATTTCCAAATATTCAGGTATTAACTCCCAGCCACAGTATATAAGCACTGTTCCATCTGCCAGATACGGCATATTTCTCAGAATACGCTTTGTTCCATTTAAATTATAATAGAATATTTCCTCAGTAAGCTACTGCTTTTTCAGTTCCTTGAGAGGTTCCTTAAGACAGGCTTTACTGCATATCTTTTTTTGTTATTCTTCTCTCTCCTTCCAGATATATTCAGTAATGTTTCAATGCAGAAGTTTTCCCAACTTCTTCATAGAAGCAAGTTAACTTTCAGGGAATCTCTTGAAATAACAGTGACTACAGAAAGCAAGAAAATAAGGGATTCTGTAAAACATTCTTTTGTATACCTGATCTATAGCATGTATATTACATACTGAGTAGTACTCCACAGACAACAAATTGCAGCATGTATGTTTTGGTGCAACCATAAAAACGTTTTCTTTCTGTAATGGAAAAATACCCAAGTTTGAGTTTTCTGTGCTTTGTTTGGTATTTTGTACAGTGCAAAAAAAGCAGCATTTTCTGAATATTATCAATTGTAGCTTCATTGTAAACTTTAGCTTGTAAAGATACTTCAAATTTAGTTCTAGAGCCAGAAAGGTTTTTCCGCCCATTTTTCACAAAAGCTTTTCAATTTCTACTAACATGCAATTCAGCACAAGCATTTACTCTTTAAAAAAAATAATTTCTGGTATTGCTAATATTTCAAATTAACATAGAAACTGCATTTAGGTGCCAGAGTTTTGCCCTTTCCTTCCTCGCTTCTTGACATCAATCGACATTTGCATATACTTCTATTGCAGGAAAGCAAACCAATGAAGTACAGTAAAAATAAATCAGGATTCAAGTTTCTCCAAGTTTGGAAATACACAGTGACATTCTGATCCTGCAGGGATTGAGGGAAAGGGTGTATTGCTGATATTCAAACTAGTGGCATCTTCCTGTTTGGGCACTGAAATAAAACTGCTGCCTCTCTGACTTTCCCCTTTCCAAGGCCTGCAATGTAAATTTTTTCATGGCTTCAATTTGCAAGTTACACAAAGAAGTGTGCAGATCATAATTTCAAGAGCTCTGCAATTTGAATCACACTGCTTTAGAACCACTCAAACATATCAAAAACTGCACATGACAAGGTTTGGCATCTGGGTGGCCTTAGTTTCCTTCATCTCTCCAGTTCTGGAAATCTCATATAGCTACTTAAGTAGCCATGGCAATATTTAGCTGTAGCAATCTTGAGGACTTAACAGAAGCATTACCAGTGCAGCAGGTTGTCCTGGTGTGGAAACTGGTGGAACTGCTGGCCTTGCATAAACAGAAGTCACAGCTGTTGCTTGCGAAGCAGAAGGCACTGTACTAGGCTGGGGAGGAGCTGGAGAAACCACAGACTTCAATTCACTGGGTTTGCCCTTCTGCTTGTCTTGCAGAAGTTTGAGAGCGTCCCTGGTGATTAAACACAGTGAAATACTCACAACAAAGAAACTATCCAAAAAATTCCCAAAGTATTACTATTCCATCACTTATTTTAATTAATTAGCCACTTCTTTGCATTTAAATTTCTGTTGTCAAACCAAACATTAAGAAGGTGATTATTATTAACCAATAAGAATTTTGCATCCCTTTTGTGATGTCTTTTTAGTAAATTCTCATTAAATTCTGTGAATAAAAGGGCTTGAATATGCAGTAACAGAAAACATTTGTCTTAGAGAAGCATATAATTCATCATCGCTAATTGTGAGTGTACAAGGTAATTGGTGAATTGCACTAACAATTCTTCTAAATAAGATACCAGAGCACACTTACTCAGGCTATAAAGTCTCAAATAAAAGCTGTTTAATCTGTTATATTTGTAATCATCTGAGTTTAATGTAATTAATTAGTGCTCATAGAAAATTGAGTAGTACATTTATCATTCATTTCTCTGTACCTTTCTGACACAAATATGCACAAACAGGCGTAGCCAGTATGTAAACCCATACTTCATTAGCAATTTGAAAGATAGCACCACACTAAAGAACCAAAGCTAAAAACTGAGTAACATCTAACACCTAGACAAGGTGTGGTTGAACCTCATCTACTCTATAAGCATTCTCCCAGGATCTTTATACCGATATAGCTACCACCAGAAAACTTCCCTCTTGTGGGCACACTATGACAGACATTAGTAAACTCCCATCTTTAAGCTGTAATATATCTACCCTCGGTGCACTGTATTTATAAACCAACACTCTAAAGATTAACACCTATGAGGTTAAACAGAAAAGACTGAATTTACACCACCACTGCCAACTGCAAAGGAAATAAGCTATAGTAAAATTTCTGGTTTGCAGTTGTAACTGCACCTGTAACAGTGACCCATTAGAAGAGCTGTATCAGCCATAGATCTCCTATCTTTAAGCTCCAGATCTGATAACAAAAGTCTGTATCATATACCCTAGATAAATCTCTATCACTTCATGAAGACATCACCACAGCATGTACACAATGGTTTATGTACACAGAGTTTTATTACATAAACTGGCAGAGGAAATTAAAAATAAATGTAAAAAACAAGACTACTTACAACCATACCACAGCTTCAAAACAAGCCATAAATACTAAACAAAGCTATCTAATTTCATTAGATTACTGCTTGAGTGAGAGTCAGTAGTTTATGTGTTATTAAATTTTTTTAGAAAGGACAAAGCCTCAGAACAACATTATGCACTCTTAGATCTTCCTAGCAAAGCAGCCCTCCAGAACCAAGAACTGAAAAGCTCTGTACGTTCTATATAATGACTTGCTTCAATTTATTTTTAGCTTCAATACATACTTCAGCAAGTTATATTAAAAAAAAAAAAAATGACAAAGCTCAGGATGTAAATTTGCGATTAAAGTTCTTTTTTCCCCCCAAATTAACGTGTTAGGCAAAATTTGTTTTAAAAAAAACTGTTTAGTATTTAACGTAACTACTATATCTGGGAAAACAAATTAGATTTCATTCAATGAAAATCATCCCCTAGCATTACAATTTGAGACAAAAAAAGTAACTGCATGACATAATGCAACTCTCCTAGTTAACATATTAGAAGCTACCAAAAATTACTTAAGGGTTTTAACTTGGCAGTCATAAGACATACCATCTGCTTGTTACAATCCATAATACATAAAATAAAGCTTTTATAGCTTCTTATATATTTTAAAGCTATGGAAACACTCTAAAATTACTTCCATATATTATGCAAATGACAAAGAACAGATGGTCCTACCTATCATAGCCAAGTCAAAATGCTTTAGCAATTTTGGTGGCTTTTAGTGTGTTAACTGAAAAATGTGTTGCCAAAGTTGAGCTTATTTTTAGATTAGAAGATTCACTTAGGATCTTTTGAAACTCATGCCTGAGTATGAGAGATAAATATATACATAAAAATCATGGTTTTTATATA
>NW_009626128.1:0-8860 GCF_000690535.1 Cariama cristata | reverse complement strand
CCTTCAAATTATGATATAAGCTCTTCTTTCTTCTTTTAATTCCATGGTGAACAACTTCTTTTTTTTTTTTTTTAACAAAAGGTAAGTTAGAAAAGTAAAACTACAGCTCACTTTCTAACAAGGGGAAGATTTTGTAGGCAGATGGCAGAGGTGCAACAAGCCTCCACGAGAAGGATCCTGCTGGCAGGGCAGGAACGATCCCTGCCATTTGTTGGCAAAGATGCGGATATGTGATCTGCCTACACTACTGTGCTGCCTCTTCCCTGCTCCTTCACCACCACACTGTCTTCTTACTATTTCTTTTACAGAATACTACCAATGTCTTTAACATTTGTATATGATCTACTAAAAATTTGAAGTTTAAATAACCATTAAGTGCACCATACACTTCACAAACACTTTTAAATCAGTATTACATCTAACAATCTTTCTACCACTGAACCAGTAAAAAGGGGGAAGAAGAGCTGAATTTCTAATTAATTCAATCTTCCCGCATTACTGATTAAAAATATTTGTATATATGAATAGTGTTTGCAAATCTATTTTGCTGTTGATGTCTGGATAAAAAAAGAGTATCTTTAAAGAACTGCATATAGATATACCCACTTCCTTATAATAACTCCTTTCAAGTGCATTACAAAATGAATTTGCATAATGTTGGACCCAGGAATAATGAGGAATAATGAGGACAAATAAGCCTTTCCCTGAAGATGTCGATGACCTACTTACTTGCCATTTAAGGAATTAAATTCTTCTTTCTGCAATACTTTCAAACCTTTATTAAACCTAGGAAACATGAAAATCAGATTATTTCCCCTACAGCCACATATTATTTTGAATGAAGTACATTTTGTGATTTTATGCACCACTATTATCCTGTAACAAAAAATGTGTTTCCACACAATAAAGCTACATTATTTTAGTTCTCCTGGTTTCAGCTTATGTAATGGTAGGTGTAGAAATTTAAAGGAAAAAACAAGGCAAGAAAGCTACCAACCAAATCTCTTCTTTTTTTAAACACTAATTTGTTATTCCAATGTATTATGTAACTATAGATTAATTTTAAAATATTCAGTTATGAAACCAAAAGACTTAATTCATCTTTTGAAGAAAATGAGCAATTAAAAGGTGATTATTTTCTGTATCATGACCCCACCAAAAAACGTAGGTTACAATTATCGTAGGAGCTGTCTATGATGACGCAAAGTGAAAGATGACTTTGGATAGCAAATTGTGCAGCGGGAACAGCTGAACTCTAAACAAACACAATAATTCTGTCATGCAGATACCTTCAACAATAAATAACGGTAGGAAAACAGAACCCTAAATAATACATGGGCAGAACAGATCTCCAGTAGAAAGATGTCGGAGGTTTCCTCTGAGACACCAGCAGCTCTTTAAGAAATATTCGCTGAACTGATGATCTTCCAAGGTGGCAAAGACAGGTTTGGTAAAGTTTTCATTGATTTCAATAGCTAGTCGTCAGCTCTCATTGTCTTGGGGCTTCTTTACAGCTACAACTCCTAACCTTCCAAAAATCTCACCCCAAAAATTCCAATTCCCTCCCGTGCTCATAGCCCTTTAGGAGCTTTATGCCTGTCACTCTGTGAGTGAGTAATGACACCCTCAGATACCACTCAACAATATGGTCCAGGTCCAAACAAAAATTAACAACTATAGCCAGACTGATCTCTGCCTGCTGGGTCTGACCATACCTCCCATGAGCCCTCCCACCACCCAGAAGCAAGCGCGGTTAGCCTTCCTCCTAACAACAAGCTGCACGGACCAGGCCAGGGATGCGTTGGGAGCTCTGTAGCGTATTCTCAGACCAAACAGAAAGAATTCCAGACATTAGGAAGAGCAACACATTAGAATCCACGTGATGCTAAAGCTTGATTCAAGTAGATGTAAGTTGAAAACAATGATAAAGTGGCAATGACTTTTTAACCAACATCTTCATTGTTTACTAGGGCTAACAGGGTGTTCATATTTACGTAAAACAAAAATAAGTCTATTTCCCTCTCAAAGGAGTTAAAAATTCAGTTAGTAACAATATAGCTAAACATTTTACATAAACCTTAAAATCTGAGATATTTCATTCCTAATATGAAACTGCTTTAAAAATTGATTCTGCATTCCTAACTCTGCAAAATTCCTACTGTCTTCAGAGCGTGCAGCTGAAATCCCAAATACCTTAACTGAATTTTGTTTTCCTGCTCCTGCCCTGATTTATTGTGGATATTTAGATTTAATATATTTTGGATACAACAATATCACCTCTGTGAAAAGAAAACATAGGCACCTGTTTTCTTTATCCAAAGTCAGAGGCTGCAAACTGACATTTGTTGGAATCCATAGGTTTGACATGTTAAAGCAAGCACAACATTAGTTACTCTGCAGTAAAAATCCTTGTTCATAACTCAGTTTCCTGGTTCACACGCCAAAGGAAAAATCCATTTCCAGAATTAATTATGGCAATCTTTTCATTCCTAAATGCATAAGATGAAAACACCTTCCTGTTATGCATACACACACCAGCGTCAAAACAGTACAATGCTGAATAGTTATCCTTTGTCTTCTTTCATTTCAGAGTAGTGGATTCTACTGGTATTCCTGCATGGGGAACTTCCTAGATTGAATATGAACCCAAAATACCTCTTCATGTTCCTCATATGGATTAAATACTTATGTCAACATTCAAGAAATAACGCTATGATTTTCCCCTTCACCTTACACCCCAAGTAACTGTTCATTTGTATAAAATGAGGCTGCAAACCAATTTTAAATTAGATAGCAGGAAGTGGCCCTTAGACCCAACTGCAGATACATAAGTGACTTCAGAAAGGTTACGGTGTTGGAAAACACGCCTGTATCTCAGTTTTGGGGATTTGTATCTGTATAGTTCTACGCTGCCTCTGTGTGCTTAAATTCTTCAGGCCACTGAAATAGCTAAAAACATTCGATTTGACCAAAATCTGAATGCACGTTTGTAATCTGTGTAGTAGGTGTGGCTATTATGGACAAACTGTCAAAGCCAGTTACCTTTTTGACCTGCTAACCTGAGACTATACCCTGAATTGACTTTAAGCAGAACTTTCCAAGGAAACTCAATGAGGAGATCTGCTTAAAATCCATGGCACAAAACCAGCTCTTTAACACTGCACCCTCTCAGTTACATTTTTGCCTGTTATGCATAGAGAGTTACTCTAATATACAAACAGTGCTAAAAAGCAATTAGCTCTTTAATGCCTGATTAAATACCACACAGTGTTATGAAACAAAACCTGCAATTTCTGTTTTAGGACAAACCACGCTTCCATGCTCAGTTAGCTTCCCAATTCTTTGCAAGCACTCCAAAGTGGAAAACAGCCATGGCTCCCACTTCCAGCTCAATGCTTTCCTTACAGCTCAATGAGTGTGCGGAGAACAAGGCACTTACATCCTTGCCTGTGTGCCTCAAAGACAGTTGCCTTCCTCTCAGCACAGTAACCTCATCCACCTAGGCACAGTTTTATGTCTCCTTCAATATTATGGTAATAGAGAAACTCCAAGGTAGGTCACTTGAAAAAGCACAATCTTGCCTTATGGATGGATATAAAGGTTGTTTAAAGTCAGTATTCCTTACTTCAGTGGGTTTTGAATAACGCCCTGGGTCTAGTCAAGCAAAACTCCTTTTAAAGTCAGGGCTAAGATACAGATATGCATGGTTTTCAGGCTCCGTCCCTTTACAGTGGCTTGAATATATTTTATTACTACATTAAAGGTCAATGCAAGCACATTTTGTCTTTGTCACTTGACCAGAGCTGTATTTGATCTAACTCTGCAGTTGTCTCCGACAAGAGGAGAAAAGGACCATACATTTAACCAGACTATTACAGACTGTTTTACACTAAGAATTAATTAGGTTAATTAAATGTAATTTAATAAGATAATATTAAGATTCTGATCTCAACTGCAAAGTCACAAATTTTGTACAAATTCTCTGACTTATGTGAGCTATTAAAATTTTCAAATAGTAATTCAAGCAGCTGAGCTTAGGGAACTAAGATTGTATTTGGGAAATCAAAATCTCAAATACACTTCCACGTTATATATTTCCCTCTGCATTTAGAGTGCAAAGTTATTGAAAGATGAGAAAAAAATATGTACAAGAGAAAACTCTAAAGATTTAGAAAGATAAACCTGTTGCTTGCTTTCAAGCATATTTACTGATAATTTTCCTTAGTCTTAGTAGTACTGTCTGTCTTTACTGTTTGGCCAGTGTTGCTCCAGTGATGATTGGCCTTCTGCTAGATGTTACTTAATCAACTGTTTTCTAGATGACAAAAATTTACAGTTGATTAGGCTGCATAGCTCCATTGCTATTTCAAAAGTTTCTAGGAAGGGATTATTTTTGTGCTCAAATACCTCTAAATAAAGGCTTCCGCAGTCTGAATATCCCTGAATTCTGAACAGTGTTCACTGAAGCAGATAAAGCTAAGTTAAAGAAGCATTTAGTGCTTCAGCACGCCAGCTCCAATAAATATCTGTCGTGTGTGTGTGTGTGTGCGTGTCCACGCACACATTTCTCCCTTTAGCTGTAGTGTATGTCTGTATATAGCGTAGAGTATGCAGACTTAAGGTCTAAAGCCAGCATTTGCATTTCTGAGACTGGAGTTGAGACTACTATGCTATTATTCTCAAAGTCAGTGTTGGCACAATTCACTCATTAATGACAATTTTGTGTCCTTTCTCTGTGAAAGAAGGCTACTTAAGCTTTGGCTGGTTATGCTCAGCATTGGCTCAGTATTCAGTAGTTTAAATTTCAAACAGCACAGTGATCAGACTTGCTTACCTCTGTTAAGAATGGACCAGATACAACTGGCCAGAAAAGCAAGCTCCAAAAGAGCTTTTCTATAAACCCACGATGAAGATTAATGAGAAACTCAGCAGAATTCTGCATCAATAAAAACCTGAGGTACAGGGACAAACAACCAATATGGTCCTTTCCTCCCTACCCATCATAAGGGCTCTAGCAGTGGTGATAATCTTTTACCAGAAGAAAAATGAAAATAATTTGATTCTAAATTTGTCCTAGAGAAAGTTATCAGCAGGACCATTCAGAGTGAAGGCCAAGCAAAACACCTTCCATCAAGCTCTGAGGTCTATTCTTCAAGATAAAAACATTCAAATTGAACAAAACAATAAACAGTGAGAGCGGAGAAACCAAAACTAGCGTCTCGAAAAGGACATATCCTTTATGTTTCACGGTACCACACAAAAATAAGTAATATGGCTTAAGTAAGTTTTTTCTAGCAGCAGGTTATTCCAGATCTACAGGTTTGCTTACCCATGGAGAATCTAGCTGATAACACAGCATTAGACTGGAAGGATGACTGATGTGATCCAACATGGCAACTCTGAAGAACATGAACTTTCTTCATTTCCACTTATTTCAGTGTCCCATGTTCTAATACAACTGGTTTTTTAATACCCGAAAAATAAAACTTGATATTTACAAATATAGAGCGATACATCAGAGGATTACAAAGCACTGTAAACATTGTTTGGCTTTAATTCTGTTTATTTGCCAGTTCTCAAAGCCCTTAGAGAACAAAGGGATTCCTGTCATCACAGCACATTTATACACTAATGCTTTTGTATAAACATGAACACTGAATCACAAAGCTCTTTCTTCTATTTCCCCAAACATAAATATCCAGAAACTTCAGTCAACCTATTTCTTAGTTAGTTCAGCTTTAATCATCTAACCACTATGGTGTTCTCAGCCCCCCCTACCTTTTTATAGATAACCATGATAATAAAAAAAAAATTAAAATAATCCATAAGAATGCAAGCAATAAGTATTACACCTGCCTTCTTATTTCTTAGATGCTCAGGATTCTTTTATCTATTTAGCACACCAATAATCTGACCAATTCTTATGAACTCTGATTCTGTTAAATGGTTTTACCTTATCTTTTACTAGATGAAAGAAAAACACTCTGTCTAGCAGATCAAGAAAGAAATTTTTATTCATTCTTTCTTTTTAGCCAAAAATCAAAACATCCATTATCTCACCCTCTCATGGGTGGTACTTAAATCACGATACATTGACAATACCAAGAACCACCATTCTTAAATTTTACAAAGCTATCCCTATCCTGCTGTAGCTTTCTTGTGTAAATAGCAGTGGCTCAACATACTTTCCAGCAGAGAGCGAGTTTCCAGGCTAAGAAACCTGGAATGTTCCAGTTACTTCAGGCTAATGATCTCTCAAATGCACACTAATATGTTTGATAAAAGTCTCCCAGCATGTGTGCACAGAATGCTTACCATAAGAATGACAGTGCTGTGGGCAGGGCAAATCGCTGACACCATTTCAGACTGAGTTAGAAGCTGGAGGCACAAATTAAAACTGTGAGCTTTCATTTCAGTGGGCTTTGACAGATGGAAGAGTGCATCAAATCTCTAATTGTTTAAACCATTAACTCATCTTTCCACCTGCATTATCTTTGGAAAGAGCTCAGCTGGAAGCCTGAAACAATTGCTCACAGACCGAATTCAGGAGCGTGTATTATTCTAAAAAGAAATTAGAGCTGTCTTTTTGAAACAGTCTGTTTATTTGGCTGCAGCGTTTGTAAACTTATTTATCTTTATTTTCACATTTTCCTCGCAGTTCTGAAAACTCAAAAAATAGCCTTTCAGCCTTTCTGCAGAATCAATCAATCAGGGACCACTGCCTTGACTGGTGGGAACAAGAAAGTTGTATTGCAATTCACAGTGCTTTATGATGATCCCCATTTATCTCCAGTCCTTGTAAATGCCACTGCACATGCAGCTCTAAATTATGCCTGCTGGTCTTTTGACTTCCAGTTCCTTACAAAAAGAAAAACTTGTGTAAGGAGCTGTAAAAAAAAAAAAATAAAATAAAATTATCTCTACTTCACAAACTCTCTTAAATGCCTTTCCCAGTCATTTTGCCCCTGCCCCTTAGGGCTAAAATACATTTTTCACTAAACCAGCATCAATGTAGGGCACTTTGTCATTTCATGTTACTCTCGCTAGCATTCAGTTCTTACTGTTGTTTTTATAGGGAAGCACCTGTTATGTGCTCAGCACTTCCAAGTACTTGAGAAGAACAGCCTTGGCACTATGGAGCTCACACTGTAAAAGCAAACTGGTAAAGTGGAGCAGGAACAGCAAATGCTATGCATTTACATACAGTTTAGCAAGGCTTGCTGCTAATATAATGACAGAAGGCAGTGGGATTTTAAGGATGGGATTGGAGCTTTGTGAATGACTGTAGGCAGGAGTCATTTTGGGCTTAGAAAGCACAAGTAGAAAAGAAGAAAACATAGGGCCATGAGTACCATTAAGGGATTGGAGTATCTGCCATATACAGAGAAGCTCAGAGAGGACTGGGCAGTCTGAGAGAAGGCAGTTTGGGGGGATCTTACCCGTGTTTATAAATACCTGATGGGAAGCAATGAAGAAGAGAGAGACGGGCTCTTCTCAGTCATGCCCACAAATCAGAAAAGAGGCAATGGGCACAACTCAAAAACGGGAAACACAACAACTTTTTTATTGCCCAGGCAGTCAAACACTGGAATAGGTTGCCCAGAAAGGTTGTGGTCTTCATCCATGGAGATACTCCAAACCCAACTGGATATGGTTCTGGATAACCTGCCCTAGCCAACCCTGCCTGAGTAGGGGGGTTGCACTAGAAGATCTCTAGAGGTTCCTTCAAACCTAAACAACTGACTGATGCTTTGGTAGATTTGTAAGAAACAAGTAGATGAGCATACAGAATAGTGACACTACTGGAGAGAAAGAAGCAAAATGCCACAAAGATTCTCAGAGAATAAGTTAAGGAGAGGCAAAGATTTAAACAAGAATTATGTAAAGATTTGAAAGCTAAATCCAATAGCAAAGGTGAAGTCAGTGGGGAAATTCAGAATACAACATAAAACAGTTTATTGCCATTGTACAAAAACAGCAAACCTCGAGTGTGACATTGTGAGCCTTGAAGTACTTGATTCAACCTTGCAGACTGTTTTATTGGGCCAGATTCTGATAGTGTTTCACACATCTAGTACCTTAATGCACACATAGCTGTTAGTGGGAGGTTGATCAACAAATTTGATGGTTATTGTAATGTTTTAGTTCAAGTGACCTAATCAGTAATGTCAAGACTGGAGGCAGCCTGGGCTGCAGTGATCGTTCACTGGTGGATGTGTCCGTCCTGGGGGATATGAGTCAGGTGAAGAGTAAAGTCAGGACACTGAACTTCAGGAAAGAATACTTCCAGTTCTTCAAGGAGTTAGTCAATGGGATCTCCTGGGAAACTGCCCCCAGGGACAAGGGAGCAGAACAGAGCTGGCAGATCTTTAAGGACACTTTCCATAGAGTGCAAGAGGTCTCGATCCCCAGGTGCAAGAAATCAAGAAAGGAAGGCAAGAGGCTGGCACGGATGAGTGGTGACCTGCTGGTCAAACTAAAGGCAAGAAGGAAATGCAGAGGCAGAGGAAGACAGGGATTCTGGGAAGAGTATAGGGGCATTGCCTGGTTGTGTAGGGATGGGATCAGGAAGGCCAAGGCACAGCTGGAGATGAACTTGGCAAGAGATGCAAAGAATAATAAGAAGGGCTTCTATAAGTATGTCAGCCAGAAAAGGAAGGTCAAAGAAAGCGTACACCCCTGATGAACAAGACTGGCAAACTCGTAACAACAGGCAAGGAGAAGGCTGAGGTACTCAACTTTTTTGCCTCAGTCTTCACTGGCAACCTCTCCTCCCAAACCTCTCGAGTGGATGGACTGCAAGGCTGGGACTGGGAGAGCAAAGTCTCTCTCACTGTAAGAGAAGATCAGGTTCGTGACC
>NW_009626127.1:24880-27047 GCF_000690535.1 Cariama cristata | reverse complement strand
ATATTATATATGCTCATTAATATATTCGTATACATATTTTATATATAAAGATAAAACTAAAAATATATACATGAATAAATGAAATAAGTGCACCAAATTTTTTCTAAAGCCTAAACGTCTTCTCAGGTGGAGGTTAAACTTCGCAGGGATCGTTTGGGCAGAACTGACCTGATTTATTCCATGTTTGTCTCCCCTCAGACCCGGGCTCTGCCGATGCCCCTCAGCCCAGCCCGGCCCCAGGTTTAACCATGGCAGTACCTGGCGATTTCAGCTGGTCTTGGTAATCCGGCTCGTACGGATTCACCGTCCTCATTAAAGAATATATGGAGAGTGCGAACAGTCCCGACATCACCACGTAGAAGGCCAGGTAGTACAGGCTGATCCACACTGCGAAAAAAAAATGAGGGCAAAAATCTCATTTTTTGAGCCAGGCAGCGCAGTGATCCCTGCCCGGGCCGCAGCCGCCGTCTCCTTCCCCCCTTGGCCCCAGGGAGGTTTTCCCTGCGAAGGGACAGGTGGTTTGGATCTTTTTCTCTACAGCCGAAAAAATATTCTCCTAGAAAAATCTGGCTGTGAATTTGTTCAGTTTTACAAGGATTTTTGAAGTATTTGGTGCTTAGCTCAGATTATTTAAAGCTTAAAAGATTATGTGGCTTTTTGATTATTTAAAGATTAAAAGATTGTGTGGCTTCTTGGAGTAACTTCATATATTAAGACCCTGTATCCACTTACTACAGACGGACTAAGCGACACAGCCGAGGTGTTTCTTTGACAAAGCCAAGCTGCTCCTTGTGCTATTTGGATGAGAGACGTCAGTGTTCCAGGCGTGGGGATTTCAGACCCGTGTCACTTCACTGCCCTTTACGGCTGAAATCACCTTCAGCAAAATGTGTCGTCTTGCTATTTTATTCTGATGTGAGACGCAGAATAATGTTGTGTTTCTGTCGGTATGTGCATCGAGTGGGTGCCCTGCGGTGGTCATTCTGGGGGGGCCGTCAGAAACCCCTCCCTGTAATCATCGGCCCCTGTAGCACCTTCTTCTCTCCAAACTGGAAAGGTTCGCATTTTGGTTTCATTTTCTGTAAAATTCTGGTTTTAAGAGCGGCCAATAAGCTACACCCACGGGCTTCACAGGAGGAAAAAAATCACCTGGAAACTTGCAGCTACTCTTGGGGTCTGCGGGAAGAGCCGGGACCTTCCTTACAAGGGTCGGGGCTGCCCTTCCCAGATGGAGATCGGAAAACGCAGCATCGTTTTAGACACGAGTTTGGCTACGGGCAGGGAGACTCAGCTGAAATGCGCACTAGAACGCGGTGATAAGAGAGAAGATCTACTGAGCAGACAATAATGTAGAAAGGAATTTCAGAAAAGCAAAACATGTTGCCAGAGAATTGGACAAACCCCATCAATGAAGCAAAATTCTCGGTATACCAGAGCGCCCTTTGGTCAGCAATGTCAGAGCCACACTCTAACCACCACCCTTGGCTATTAACAAGTTAACTGTCAAGGTGTTAAGTTTTATCCTTTTGAAGTATTTGCTCCAAAACCAGTTTAAAGTCTTCGTATATTTGCAGGAGCTACTTGGATCTAATTTTGATTTGATTCAGCTTATCGGGCCACCCTGAAGGTGTCTCAGAAGCACATACGAGAACCGACGTCTTCAGCAATTACACCTACCACCATGTTATGTCCCATTCATTAGGACGAACCCCCACCCAAGGTTTTGAAGCATACCAGAAGGAAAAGAAGACTCTTGCGTGTGAAAACCTACCCCAGTTAATTAAGGTCCTTCCCATGAAGAGCTTTGTTTCTGGGTTCCAGACAAAACGACGGAAATTTTCCATCCGTTCGCTGCAGGTCTTTTTTTCATTTAAAGTCGCCATTTTCTCACAAAATCTCCCCAAAACTCGTCCTCCTCAGAAACTGAGAAATTCAAGCGGTGCCCAAACAGTCGCCCAAGGAAACCACTTTGGTTTTTATACCTTCTTCTCCGCTGAAGGTCACCGAGATTACTTCCCACACCGATGGAAGCCCCTGCCCACCATTATCAACCCGCAGCAGATACAATTCTTTATAGAGGGCGTTGATAATGCTGGTGTTGGGGCTGGCAAGGAAAAGTTCGTTCCTATCCAATGCCCTTCTCCTTTCTCCCGGCTGCCCCCGCAGG
>NW_009626127.1:0-24849 GCF_000690535.1 Cariama cristata | reverse complement strand
CATGCCCCTGCTCTTTTCTCCCGGCTGCCTCCGCAGCTCGGCAGAGTTACGCATTTTGCTGAGTGCCCGCGGGGCTTGCGATAGACTCGGTGCGATAGCTCTTATCAGGGCAGATAAAGCGAAGGAGAACTTGTTTCTCTCTGCGTTTTCTTTTCTTTTATTTCCAATTAACCTGCAAATAGTGGACATAATTCTCCCACTACAACCTGTGGGCGTCTGTTGGGATACAGAGGATCGCAGCGGGAGCGAGCGGGGGAAAAGCACCGTTTCCCAGTGTTTGCCATGTCGCGCAGCTGGGGAAATTAAGATCAAAGTTTTTCTGTTTTCTACGGGGAGTGTTTTTAGGCGTTCTCTGACGACGCTAACTCAGCTTCAGAGTATGTATAACGAAAGTTTTGCCATATGACGAGGCAGAGCAGAGAACATTTAACGAACGTGCTTTAAACCAAAGGCCCTGGTGTGTCCGGAGGCAGACCCCCAACCCGCGCCCGCTCCATCCGCGGAGGAGCAGGACGGAGCAGTGGCCCCCGCAGCTCCCCACGGGTGGAAAAGCAAAGGGCCCACGGCAAACGGCAGAGCAAACGGTGATCAGGCATGTCGGGCTTGCTCTGCCTTTCTCATGGAGACAGTAAAGAAAATCTTCTGCAAATTTCTGAAATCTAAAATGTAGAATGTAAGAGAATGCAGCAGAAATCATTGCCAGTCCCTCAGATGGTGGAGCATGGTCAAGGGACAATTTTCATGTCCAGGATTGTATTTCATTTCAGATTTTGGGGGGTTTTTTTGGTGGTTTTTTGTTTTTTTTTCTTTAGCTGGATTGTGGCTCACTGACAATCCCTCTCTTTTTCTTCTCTCCTGTGTTTCGCAGGTTGACAAGAGAAAGCGCGTTGGCATTTTCCAGACGTGGGGAGCACAGTTATTCTGCATTTGAGAATAAGGACATCAGATCTGCAGCCTGAGCAAGTCAGGGGAAGAAAACAGTGAAAACATCTCGGAGTTGAACTGAACTGATGTTCCCACAGTTTTCCAGCCTCAGGGCAAGTGGTAAGAGCAAGGGGGGGGTGGGCAAAAGTGCAAAGCTGGGTTTATGGTGGAATAATTTCCACCGCAATGGTGGAAAAGGCAAAGCAGCCTCTCTTCGGGGCTTGGCTGGTCTCCACTTTTCTGTCCTGCTCCTGTCTGTCCAAGGGCTGCTGACCCCCCGTGAGCCCAGCCAGCTCCCTCCACACCCCCTCCGCCTCCTGAGATTCTAAAGGAAATTATTGCTATGAAAACCTGCTAAACTGAACGCAAAAATAAACCTAGCAAAACCCAGTGGTGTTGCTCTCGGACACGGTTGAACGCCAAAGCCTGCTGTTGCGGGGGCAACGTACCACTGCTCGCGGTGTCTTGCAGATGATGGAGAGTAACAGGGTCCTTGGGAACAATAAATATCCCACGAAACATCTCCAGCAGTTCTGGTTTCATCAGCTTTCACCAAAGGGATTTCTCCATCTGCACAGACGATCACAGGCCGTAGAGTTTCACGCGGCGTTGCAAGGGAATAAGCCACGTGCCCAGCCAAACGCCCATCCGCAAAGCTGCACCGCGGCTCTCGTTATACTCAAAATCTTGTTCATGGACAAAAGGTACACTCATCATGTAAAGCCCAGAATTTATTGTTAGTGTAATTGAAATCTTAAGAGTCTAATCGTTATTAGTCCAAACCTAGCTGTTGCAGGAAAGAATAATGATGCAGTTAAAACTGTACCCACACTTTTTAGCCTCTACCCCTTTTCCTGATGTTATGTTCCCGCTCCCCCACTCCTTGGGGTCCTGAGGTTGGTGATGTCTTGCTGGTGGGTCTGGTGGGGGCTACGGAGAGCCATGGCCATCTCAAGTCCTGCAAAGTGATGTCTGCATTGATGGTGTCCTTGGCCTCACTCAGGGAACCATACGGGGTGATTTTTATGTTTGCAAACATGCTTTTGTACCTTGTTCTTTTTTGGGGGGCACGCCATCACCCCTGGGCAGGCCAGGCACCCCTTGGGGACCGCGGTGCCCAGCTGGGGGGGCATTGCAGGTGGCGGGGACCCCTTAGCTGGAGGGAAATCCCATCATATTGAAGTTACGGTGGGCTCAGGCTTCAAATCAGTCTGGGTGCGCCAGGCTGGGCTTCTCCCCAGCTCTGGCCTCGCCATGGCCGTAGTGGCACCATCACCTGGCGAGGTATTGCTTTATGCCTTCCCTTATGCCTCCCTGATCCAAAGGCTGTTGAGATATTGCTTAGCCATGCTGTTAATAATTTAAGAACTCTTCAACCTTACTTTCTAAGCCAGTTCTCCTACACTCTGTTACTGCCATTTTCCTTTGAACTTCTCCCCGCTTGTCAGTGTCTTGGGGGTAATAAGGTGCCCAAAATTGAATGGTGTTCAAGATGTGGCCTCACCAACCACAAACCCACTAAAATCAATGGCAACGTGCCCAGTGGCTTAAATTTACTTTGGGATCTGGCCCAAAGAGAAGAATACTGCTTTTTAGCTTGGTAAGGTGATGTCTCTGTGTGAGCCACTCAAAATGGCTTAGGGCTTTTTTTTAAGGCAGCCCTATCAAATTGCAAATTCACTTGTACTTACTCTTCAGCAAATTCTCCAAACCGCTCTGAGTGCTGCGTCTTCTCACAGTCCTTCCTCCCATCGAATTTTAGCCATTCACATATTTGCCTTCTGGCTTTGTATCTTCCACTTTCCCACACTGCAATCCACGTTATTTTCTGCCCAGGTTTCTAATCCTGCCAGACCTCTCTGTGCTCTTGCTCCACTTCTGTTGTCGAAGTCCGCTGCAGGCAGGCTGGCCATCTCGCCTGCATCAGTAATATAGGCGCACTGATGCTCAGATTAGTTTTTAACCAAGATGAAGAAGTAACAGTGCAGGGTCTGTATCTTAATTTTAGTGTACCTTGCTTCGTTTGGACTGATCCTGGTCCGTTTTTCAATGGACTTCATTTGTAAAGGGCACCCAACTATATATATATATATATGTATGTATGTATGTATGTATGTATGTATATATACAAAAGCTTTTTTTTCCAGGCTGATACAAGGCAATGAGGCCAGCTAGAAAGTGTAGGATCACCTTCCAGGATACCCACAGTGGCCGCTGAGCAGTTAATGAGCTCGCCTCAGCATGCAGACGTCCTTTTAGACTCCCCGTCCCTCGGGAGCGGCTCAGCCGTCCTCCTGGCCTTGTTATAACAACAGACTGATGCTCTTTTAATTGACGTGGCTCCCGTCGCTGCACAAAGAGCTACTTGTTTGTGTCGAACAAAGTATGCTGAGCTATCGACAAGCATGATGTCAGGGTGCTATGCTGTAAGGGACCCCAAACTGAGGCCAGGCTGTTTCTCCAAGAGTCAGGACTCAGAACCACAGTTGCATGTCTGAGTCCCACCACTGTGGGATCTTACCACCTTGCAATACTCCTGTGGGGATGGGAGGGAGGGTTGCCATCACCGCTTTCAGGTCAGGAATGGAGGCAAAGACAGCCTCGGCGATGTGCCCAAGGCCGCACAGGAGATCAGTGGCAGAGGAGGAACCGACAAATCCCTGAATAACCCCTGCGTTAATGGCTGTGCCAGTTGCTCATATGGGCAGTCCTGACCCCAGCTGTGTGTGGAGCACCAAAATGTCCTAAAACCCAGGCCCAGTCTCCCTTTGTCAGCCGCAACAGCAAGAGCATCATTCAGTGCACAAGGGCAACAGAGCTGAGCGGGCTCTTCCCTCCCGCGGCCCCAGGACAGCAGCACCCTCTTAGGTGGGGACGTACGGGGCAGAAGGTCTCCCTGGTGATCTTTGCTTTCTGCCTGCTTTGTGACTGTGCCCCTGTAAACAGCTTCTTTTCCCTGACTCAGTAAAGTCACTTTAAGTGCCAATACTGCAAAATGCTGTTATCAATAAATGAGTTATTAGTGGGAGGCTCTGAGGCTGGGTAATAGGATACGGAGACTTTCAGCGAGACTTGAGGCCAAGGTGCTCTCGAGGGCACTTAACACTTTGTGGCCTGTGTTGATGCCTGCTGGGCCCCAAAGCTGGGCGAGGGGTGCAGCTGGGTGGGTACGAAGGCTGTCGGCTACTCCTGGGAAGGACGGCTGGGGCCAGACGCAGGCTGTGCTGAGCTGGGGTCCGAGTTCCCCAAGGTTTTGCTGCCTTCCTCCAGGCAACCAGCACAACTGCGCGTCAGACCATTCCCAAGCCCTCTCTCTTATGTCCCAATGACCCAGTTTACCTCAATGCCCTCAGTTACCAGGTTTCTTTAACCTTGCATCATTTCCATGGATGCATTTCTGCTGGCGGATGGGGGGAAGGCAGCATCTGGCCATTGCTGGGTAGGTGGGGATGGTGGCTCTTTACTTAAGTCCATGAGGAATGCCTGTGGATGTATCTACTCCTTCCTAAGCATTTCTACAAATATATTTATAAATCGATGTCATTTCAGCCAGACAGACAAGAGGATCAATAACCACTAGCACTCAGTACACTGCACAGCATTGATCCCCCCCTATTACCTGCACAACACGGAGTAACAGCTGAGTCGGTGCGGTAGCTGTCAGAAGTTGCCTTTCAAGCCCCACGTTCTAAGGGTGCGCATGGGCAAGCGCACGGATCTGAAGGGTTACGGGCTGCTTCGGTGAATAGATACCTTCCTCCCAGACAGTGCGAATGGATGGGACAGCAGGTTGTAATCTACTGACCGCGTGTGTTAGCTGGCACGTTATTTCCAGAACAGCATCACGGGTGCAAAGGTTCAGTGTGAAAAGCAGCAGATGGAGAAACCTGTCGGGACATTTTTTTTTTTGAACATGGAAGTAATGGCTGCTGTGGGAGGGTCCTCCAGCAAAATCAGACCTGCTTCTGAGGGTGAGGATCCCTGCAGAGCTGTCCTCAGCACAGCGCAGGAAGCAGAAAGGCAGAGCTTTTTGGTACTGATGGGTTTGACCATTCATTATCGGTCACCTGGCAGAAATAGAAAAAAATTCTATATTGTAAACCATAGAATCACAGAACGGTTTGGGTTGGAAGAGACCTTAAAGCCCATCCAGTTCCACCCCCCTGCCATGGGCAGGGACACCTCCCACCAGACCAGGCTGCTCACAGCCCCATCCAGCCTGGCCTTGAACACTTCCAGGGATGGGGCAGCCACAGCTTCTCTGGGCAACCTCTGCCACTGCCTCACCACCCTCATGGTGAAGAATTTCTTCCTAATATCTCATCTAAATCTTCCCTCTTCAAGTTTACAGCCATTGCCCCTTGTCCTATCGCTCCATGCCCTTGTCAAAAGTCCCTCCCCACCTTTCTTGTCGGCCCCTTTAGGTACTGGAAGGCTGCTCTAAGGTCTGCCCGGAGCCTTCTCTTCTCCAGGCTGAACAACCCCAACTCTCTCAGCCTGTCCTCACAGCAGAGGTGCTCCAGCCCTCAGATCATCTTCGTGGCCTCCTCTGGACTCGCTCCAACAGGTCCATGTCCTTCTGGTGCTGAGGACCCCAGAGCTGAAGGCAGGACTGCAGGGGGGTCTCACCAGAGCAGAGGGACAGAATCCCCTCCCTCGACCTGTCGACCATGCTGCTTGGGATGCAGCCCAGGACACGGTTGGCTTTCTGGGCTGCCAGCGCACGTTGCCGGGTCATGGTGAGCTCGTCTGGCACCCCGTGCGTGCACTGTTGACACCTTATATGCCCTCCTCAGGTTGCTCCTCAAATAGACTTACATTATTTAATGATTCCATTGGTTTGGCTTGGCAGCCGCAAAGCCGGTACGAAATCAGCCCTGAGAGCTGAAAGGGAGGGATGCTGCAAAAGCAGAGATGAAAGGCATCCTGCTGCAGTCAACGGCATCCGTGACCCAGAGTTTCTGGATGTCTGTTGTAAGAGCCAACAGCTGTGTCACTGGAAGAAAATCAGAATAACGTATTATAGGGAAGCAAATCATAATTTCCTTAATATAATGCATTAGCTAGGGTCACTTTTCTTCCTTGTGCAAAATTCTTCTCAAAGTCAACATAGGTGTTGCATGTAGAGTAGTCCCGATGGAGTTATGAAACTGGGTTGTCTTTAGCCGTCTGAACTTAGAACCTAAGAAACAACAGAGACCTAAGAAGATGTCCAGTCCATATCCTTGCTGGTGATAACATCTGGCAGTGCTTACCTTCGTCCAGCTGCCTGCCATCATGTCTGGGCGTAAGACTCAGGATTTTGATCCTGAGGGATAAGGGGACAAAGGGACACTTATGAAACTGGGTTGTCTTTAGCCGTCTGAACTTAGAACCTAAGAAACAACAGAGACCTAAGAAGATGTCCAGTCCATATCCTTGCTGGTGATAACATCTGGTAGTGCTTACCTTTGTCCAGCTGCCTGCCATCATGTCTGGGCGTAAGACCCAAAATCCTGAGGGATAAGGGGACAGAGGGACACTTCTACCACCTGAACTAGCGGTGATGACTCTCTTTTCAACAGGTCTGGATGCTTTCTGAGCCCAGGTGACCTTTTAGCCTACAAAAGGTCTCCACCAAGACAGCTCACAGATTAGCTGCATATTATGTACACAGGTATTTATCTCTTCTTTAAAACTGCTGCCTGAGAGGCTCGCTTGCTGCCCCGTGCTTCTTGGATTAGAAGAGACAGCCGACAGCTCTCCTCTGCTGGCTGTCTTCCTGCCGTTCGTGGTCTTACTGATCTCCCTCATGCCACCCCCGCTCATCTCCTCCTCAAACAGAAGACCCCTCCTCGGTTTAGTGGTTTCTGGTACGGTACCACTCGGTACCCCGGATTATCCTCAGTGACGACGCACAGACGCATCCTGATGCATCGCTGCATCTTTTCCAGTTCTGCTGTAGCTTTCTGGATGCGGGGAGAAGCACACAGTATTCAACTTAAGAAACATCTCCTCCCCCTAAAATCGATGTATCTGTCTACCGCAATATTAACGGTGCCTATCAGTCACTTACAGAGCAGAAAGCAGGATGCATCCAGGAGGGGCAGACAGCTATTCAATCCCATTAAAGCCCAATAAATAAATGATAGATTGCCCAGTAGAGCAATCTGGGCTATCAGATGTCCTTTCATAATAAGGACGTGTAAAGCCTTGGCTCCTGCTGGGAGAAGGTCCCCCTGCCAGCAGCACTAACCTGCCTGGGGACCTGTTACCGGCCCCTGCGTGTCCCCTTGCTGCGTTCTGATGGAAAACTTTGCCTCTCCCTTCCTATGGACCTGCAGTCCATCATAATTTCTTTCAATGGGCTTCACAATTTTTCCAGGACATTGATGAGGTATTGTGACACAAATCAGCACATTTGCTTTCTGTTCAGGAAACCGCCCGGTACACCACCGCTTGTGCTCAACGCGACGGTGCCTTATGGACTGCGGGGGGGAGAAACGCCGTCCTCTTCTGTGTCATGGCATAGACTGTCTGAGAAGCACAATCCATGACAAGAGAGGAGGAAAGCTGACGGACTTCTTACTAGATATCCCTCTTCTGTAAGTGCTTGGCCATAAGCACTCAGCAATTGATTCTTGAAGGGAACAGTGCCAGGGATGCCTCCGGGACACTGCCTAGTAAAGTCGTTTGCAAAAGAAGAACAAATCTGATTCTGCAGACAAAATGAAACTGAGCTGGACTGAACTAGTCCAGCACAGCTCTTCTGTTTGTGAATCTGTTGTGAAGCTGAAAGGTGGAGGGGAAATTCATCTACACGCAGAGGTGTACTTGATGTTGTCAGTGTGAACGGTCCATCGGGGTTTTTGAAGCTAACAGTTCTCAGACAAGCTGCTCCGTGATGAGCAGAGTCGGCAGAGGCTGTTTCCCATGTTTCTCTCCCTCGTGTAACTTCTCTGGTGCCTCCCGATGTGGTTGATCTCTCCTTGAAACCCTTCTGCAGTGAATGCACTAATTTACTCCCTCTCCCTTCGTTATCCGCTTGCCTCTTTCCCCCGCTGCGTTACCCCAGAGAGGTCCAGCCCTCCCTCTGCCAAGCGTCGTTACATTTGGCCGCTGGGTTCAGATGTTATTACTTGGTAAGAAGCACAATTGCACAAGTCTCAACTCCAGGGGAAACAAGGATAAAAATCCCCCAGGCAGAACAGAAAGGAGAAAAATAATCAGATTTAAGAAACCTCCAAGCATCCACTGGCTAAAACGTGGGTTGAGCAGGGCTTTCCCAGCCAGCGCTCTTCCTCTTAAACCAGTGGAAGAACATTCCTGTCTTGCAGACAAAGTTATCACGCAAGGCTGGTCCTACAGATGTTTTACGGACAGACACCTTATCTGCATATCAGCTAGCAATAACCTGCAAAAGAAAAAGGCCTTACAACTATTCATAACATAGAGCCTGTAAAAAAAACAGGAGTTTGGAGTCTCTGATGTCCATTTTGGAGTGCAAAAGAACGGTAGACATCTCACTTAAAGGGGCCTCAATGTCAAAGGGGCCAAACCTCTCCCAGGTTCCAACAGGCAAGTCAGCCGCACGGAGGATTTTCATTTGTAGCTGCCCATGCAAACCCCTGTACTTTATTCACCTCCTCTAAGCCAAGCTCACCGGTCCTTGAACACTGTGCATATGCGTGGGTGAACCTGTGTAGAGGTAGAGGTACTGCATGTTCCTACATCAGAGATGTACTTCTGCCCAGCACTAGCTCGTGTACCACAGGCCTCCCCGGGATGCGTGGATTTGGTTTCTCCGTTCAGTGAACGTGACTCTGGGACCAGGGTCCAAAACACCAGAGCGTTTCCATAGATGAGCTCAACTTCTTGGTGACTGACTAGTTGGGAGGTAGGTGCCTCTGTTTTCACCCAGGAAAACTGACAGAAGATCTCACATTCTTCCTGATACAGGATGAAAACTCATTTTTTCCATGCAACTGATTCTTGCTTTGTGGCTTTATCGGCTCTTTCTGCAGTGATGCCCTTTAAAGGGTACAATGTACTAAACCAATTCTTTCTAAAGGAATGAGATATCACCCCGGATAGTCTTAGAGCTCCTAACTGGCAACCCAAGCAACCCAGCATTATTTATAAATGAAAGCAAAGTAATCGATAGCAGCAAGGCAGACCAGGTATTCAGTTGCCCTGCCTGAAATTTGCGGCATTGCTGTGCTCAGCACCGCAGCTCAGAGCTGGCTGCTGCTGCGTATTCAGCGAACTAATCACTCGGCCAATGTGAATTTTATTTTCATTCAGTATTCGCTATCTAACTGGGTAGGATACCTGCAGTACTTAGGGATTCTGGGCCTTTTTGCTCCTCCAGAGAAGCCTGGCTCCAGTCAAGCTCTTTCTTGCTGCTTTCCCAACTTCCAGACCAGCTTCTTACATGCCAGGTGCTTGCCAGTTTTTCCCCTTTTGTGATCCGTAATATGAATAGATGGATTTATTGTCCCTTTCATTTATTCCTTTCCTCTGCTCCAGCCTCCAAGTGATGACCTGATCATCTTCCTGGCAAGGAGGGCTGGCTGTCTCCTAGGATTTTAAAAAAGAAAGGTATTTACTTCAATGACTTTGAGGCAATGCCCGTCTGGCTGCCTGGAGGGCTGGCGTGAGGATTTTCAGAAGGCAACGACTGCATTTCTCACGAATGCATTTTACAACCTGTGCCACACACTGTTTCTATGATGCCAGTGCCTCTGGACCGCGATGCACAATCATTGCTTCGCCTAACATCTGCGGGCTGGCGGCCACCACGACGTCTCACATTTGCCCTGCTGAAGACAGGCAGGGCAGTGTGGTACCAAAACTGATTCCTATTTTGTAGCTCACAGTACCTTCCCTGTTGGGCCTGCCGAGCTATTTGAAGACTGCTACCACATGCAGGTTGTGCTGGTTCAGGGTCTTCATCCCCTGAGGAAGAGTTCGGATCACCGGCACTTGGAGAAACTGCTCCTGTTCTTGGCCAATGCCAGAACCTAACAAGCCAGACCTTCAGGCAAGAGATGAACAGCACTAAGACAGGTGGAGCCATCAAAATCCCCCAAAAAATCTGTTGCACCCGAAGATGATAGGAAACAATTTGGGGCCTTGAGACAGGTCTGTTGCAATTATAGAGAGGCAATTATAGAGATGAAAAGCAGATGAGGGAAGAGATGGAGCACGACCAGAAGCGGTGGTTAATAATCAGATAGAAGGCACAATTAAGAGTGACTGTTCTGCGATGCCAAGAGGAGGAGGGGAGATAATCCAATTCCAGAAGCGCTGCCAGAGCACCACAACTCTCTGCCGGCCATTTATTTAGGCAGCAGGAGAGCACTACCAAACACACATCATCATTACCGAAAAGAAGCATTCATTTCTGTCTTGTTCACTGTGCAATTAATTAAAAAGTTATCTTTTATTTGTAAAGTCACCATAAGGTTGGGGTCAATTTACGTCTTGCTGAAAGCACAGTCGCTATTTGAGGAGTTAAAATATTGCAGCATTTATTACCTGTCTGCCTCCTGGCTCTCCCTAAATCCTTCCTCTGGCATTCTCCTTCCTTTGCCGAGGTCTTGCCGTGGCCTTGGTCATACGGGAGTATGACCCTCTGTCCCCCACAACATGTCCCTCTGTGCCTGCCCCCACGCATATACACCCGAAACATCTCAGAGGGTCTCCGGCCACCTGCGCTGAAGTCCAGGGGTGTCCCTTTGCCCAGGGTTCAAAAATTGTTGTGGAACTCCTCCCAAAAATCACTGGCAGGCAGGATGATGGCTTCAGCCACATTTCCAGAGGAGAAAATCAAAACAAAAGCCTCTTGAGTAAGCAGGGCATGGCCAACCTCCAACCCAGTTAAGATTTTCCTGTCCCCTTTTCCTTTCTTTCCATTTGTGTCTCTCCTTAGGTTTAGGCTTTCTAAAGCAGGCACCGGTCCTTCCTTCGCCCTCACATGAGAAGCCAGGACATGTGGGGTGCGGCATGAACAGCACACACAGAGCAGACCAACCCTACGCATTCTCCTAAAGGCATCCTTCATCAAAATGAAAAGGAGAGACGTTTCCACAAACAACTGTCACATATAAATACGAGGAGGTAATATTAAGATTAAAGACCTGGCGTCCTTGCTCGGTAGGAGAAATGTAGGATTCTGTATAGCAGGAAATTCTTAACACAATAAGAAAATTGCAGCTTATAAATCAACAAGCAGCTTCTAGTTAAAGAACAAAAGTCTAAGTAAGAAGTAAAAAAATGGAACAAAGTGCTCTAGGAAGGAAATGCTTCATGTTTATTTATGGTGCACTATAGTTAAAAGGGCAAAAGAAATGGTAGGCATCGATATCCAAAGCAGAGCTGAACACCCACATGCATGTGAATTGTTTGCTGGTAATTAAAAGTCTCTGAAGGCTGAGAGAGATTAAGCTTTGTTGTAAACAGGTGGCCACAATCCTTCAGACTGATGAAGACAGTTTTGTTCAACTGTATGGAATTCCTCTAGATTTATGAGGATCCTGTAGTAATTAAAATTATTAAATATTTGTGTTCAGAACGAACAACCTAAATACATCAGAAATTAGAACGATGTGTATTTTTATTTGACTTCTTTCAAAAGTTGCTTGGATTATAGCAGGCATCGTGGTCTCAGCTCTTGTTTAATTCCCATTGTTCATGCTGCTTCATTATCATTCTTCAAATTAAACATCTTTTTTTCTGGTGAGCTGGAAAGTGGCCTTGTGTTTATCATGGATAAAAACCTTGCCCATGGGAAAGGCAGGAATCCGATAGATATAAGATTTAAACTCTAGTTCAAACCATAGTAAAATGGGTGTTTGCCCATAAGCTGAAGATGCTGCAAGTTCTTCTTAAACAGAATTCAGACTTCTGAAACAGAGGCAGCCCAGGGACTGTTATGCAGGGTATATGGAGTTAGGTTGCCTCAGGCGGCATCCCAACTGCTGGGCATGCTGAGGAGGGACCACGAAGAGCAGGTTATAGCAACCCCACACTCTGAGATTTAGGTACATCCCAAAAGCTGCAGGCAGATGCCTCTGTCCACTTAGTCTCCTTTATAGGGCAAAAATTCCCCTCCTTTGCTTCCAAAGCACCAGCGGAGCCAACACTTTTCTATAAAGGCTTGGCCAAACGCATGGAGCTTGTGGAAGAGATGGAGTACGTTGCAGCAGGATGCTCTATTTCAGTGGTTAGAATACTCGCCTGCCATAGGGCAGTTGTGGCCCATACGCCAAGAGCTATTTGTGCATTTTTCATTAAATACTGGCAGGATAAGAAACAAAATCAGTGCCTCCTCGCTGGCCGAGGCAGTAATGATGGTCCGCCTTCATCAGCAAACGTGTGCAATAGCAAAAGCACTCCCCGCAGAGCACTGCTGGCCAAGTGAACAGGGCTGTCCCCAGGCAGGGGCTTCCCGCTCCCCCAGTGAGCACCATAGCCATGAAACTACTCAATAAAATGGGGCCAGCACCCTGTTTTTAAAAGGCACGTGGGCTGAGGAGAGGTGCTGGGGCTGGGGCTGGCCGCGGAGGAGCGCGGAGGTGGCACGCTGCTGCCGCCGGAGCTGGGCAGGGACCTGCCTCCCGAATTGCCTGGCAGCTGCCTGGGGGCTTTTGGGCTCACAGCCTTGGCCATCAGCTAACCTCAGTGCAGTTCCACTGCCAACCCTTCAGCTGTTTCTTCTCACCCTAAAAGACTATGGTGTTTCATACTGAGTATAAACGCTCAGGACCAAGCTAACATGGCCAAAGGAACAGAAAGGATTTGGCTTTGTAGGTTGGATTTTGCAGTCCCCGCCCCAGCTGTAACACGTGACAACCCCAAGTGGTATTTCTCCTCTCTCACACTACAAATGAACCAAAACGGGGCTGAGTTTCTGCCTGGGGATGTTTGTGTCGGCAACAGGTTCCAAAGGTATCCAGGAGAGAGAAGCTCTTGTATTTCTGTATCCCCCAGCAGTCCAGGGCTGCTGAGGACCTGGATTAACGAAGTGCCCACCGTTAATGGTGAGGAGAGACCACTGCCCTGTGACACTCGGCTATCTGCCGCTAGCCAGGTAAGTACAAGATTTAAGGGAATAATTGCCAGCAACTTGTGGAGAGAGTTAATGTAGAGGTACAAAATTATGCTTGGCAAAAGGAGCTTTTCCAAAACCAGGTCTTAAAAAATATTCTGTCCTATATGTTGATATTAAATAACTCTCACATTCGTGTTGCAGTTTACAAGTGACTTCTGTTGGTGTTCCAGCTTAGCTCTCTCTGAGGGTGTTCGGGAAACGGGTGTTCAGTCTGAACCCTGAACTCCATCAATACTTCCCTTGTCTTGTTCTGAACTCTGTGAAGTTACAGTTTCCAAAAATTGTGACTTCAGGCTTAGCTCATTTGACTTTGCTAACCTGAACCGTGCCAAATTCTGACATCATGTACAAAAGCTTCAGTACAGATGCAGGAGGGGCCAGACTCAAAATCTTCAATTACCCGAAGTGTACTGTGAGGGCAGAGAGCCCTTGGGTCTGATGCCATTTCCCTCGTGCATGCCAGCCTGGCACCACGCTTCGCAGGGATTTGGATGCAAAGGAAACGTAAAATCAAGGTCCATAAAAGCAGACTTGGTTTAGGACATAAATGCTCCCAAATGACTAAAAAAGTGACGTTGGAAATGTACGCCTTTAATTTCTGCCCAGAAAGCCCTCCAGGGACAACAGCCAAGCGGATCAGTAAACTTGGTTATTACTAAAGGAGTTATGTTGAGAGAAGAATGCCTTCACTTGAAAGAACCTAAATCAAAAGTTAACAGCCAAATGAAGGCCTTTTTGAAAGTGTTGTTATTAAAGGAGAAAGCAGTACCTGTAGCACTTGAAATAAGCTGCTATATACTAGTAGCTGTGGTCACATCTACTGACTCATTTGGACCTTAAGGTAAGTACTATTTAAAATGAAAGACAAGCAGGTGCAGAGTTGGTTACTCGAATGCAGAAAGCAGCTGGTTTTAACTCGGTCCTCCATCTCCTTTCCGTCTCGTGCATCCCAACAGCTCCAGGGAACCACAAAACTGCGTGCTTCCCCAAAGGCAGAGCTCTCTCTTGTGAATGCTGATGCAATTCAGGTTTACTGCAAAGTCCTGCTTTCAAGGCCTGTTGGTTTGTTTTTACTAGAATGAGCCCTGTACTAAACTAGATTTGCAAACATTTCTTCTTTAGAACTGCTAAATGTGTAACTTGTGTTACTTGTTGTTTATCATCTTTGTGTGGGTGAGATTTTTCTGTTTGCATAGATGCCCAAGAAAAGGCTATCCTCTGTATAAACACATATACTGACGAGCAGACAACAGTATATGGGGTATGTCCGATGGTTATTCCAGTTCATCTCAAAAGGTTTATTTTCCTGGGCAAGGTGCAGAGGCGCTGGGCCAGGGGCAGGGATGTTTGTGCGATGAGGGTTGGTGCCTTGGGTTTGGGAGCCATCAGGTCTCCCTCCAGCAGGGCGAGGAGATCTCGTGTCTCCTTGCACCTCGGCGGGCACAACGCGAGGCTGAGGGTGTACAGCGACGGGGAGAGAGTATTCGGAGGGGAAATCCTTCGTTCCTTCCTTCTGGGGCAATCCCATGCTGCGACCATAGGAAAGCCTCGGAGGTAGATGACTGATCACGCACAACAAAAAGAGAGAAACAACAAGTAGATCAAGTGAACGGCTTCTTTCTCATGTTAAATTGTGTCCTTAGGATTAATTATGGTAACAAATATATGTGTAGAGCTCACGATCAATTCACGAAGAAAGAATGAAAGTAAATTCAAAGATTTACAATTAGCTGCAAAAAAAATAAAATCCTACTGACTCTGAGTCCCACTAAGGACTTATGGTACGGCTCATGTTTTTGTGAATCCAACAACCTGTCTTAATGGGTCACATGAGCGTGTCTGTATGCATATTTAAATAGAAACAGCTGTGCCTATATAAGGGAGTTATAGTAGCATGACAGCTTTAGCTATGTGCAATCACATTTCATTCACCAGGTATTTTTTAAAGCCTCACCTGCACCCTATCCCACTAATCCGTACCCTTTAGGCCCGGTTTGCACACCATAAATCCCTGGTACTTTCAAACTGCTGCTGCCACAGAGGATGAACAAGTGATGCCCTCCCACTGGCACGAGGTCTCGGCAAATGTTCCCTTTTCCAAAGATGTAACAGAACTATGCTAAGAGATACCTTCTGTTTTATCAACACAAAGTTTCACAGAAGATGGGAAGATAAAGCAAACCAAAATAATAAAGACATGCTGTTGACATGGCATTTGTGACTTATTTATAATAACTGGATCATATCAAGGTTGTTCTTGGAAAGGGAAAGAGATGTGAATATTAGCGTAAATAAATATTCAATATTGAATTCTTGTTGGAAGTAGCCAGTATCTTTTTCTAAAAGTTCCTTGCAATATTTGCACAACAGATTCACTGAAAAAACCCAGAGATGTTTGAAGATGATTTAGGAAAAAATCAGGTTTATTACAGCTTCATTTATCTTATGAACATAAACAAAAGCTCAATTTGCAGATAACTGATCACACTCTTGTAGATCCTCAGGAAAAAGGGCCAGAAATCCATGGATCATCTGTTGCTGCCGCGTTTACGCTGGAACCAAGCAGGTGCTGTGGCTAAGGGGAGCAACCTGAAGAATGATGTCTTGATCAAAATCTGGGAAGGAACTCTAAGGGACCTTGGAGGCAAACTCACAACAGCCTCTTACCACCTGAAGTTTACATTTGTTCACATGAACAGTCACGGGAGTGGACAAAGTTAATGTAATAACAGATGTAAACCATCATTCATAGTCTGTGAGGCAAATGGGTGGCCTCATTTATCAAAGTATCTGTTTACTACGAACAGTCAGCCTATCTCCAAACACAACCTGTTTTTTCCTTTCAAAGTCTATGAAGTCAAGAATGATGCTGGGCTCCATTTGCACATCGCCCGCCCAGGTGTTTCACTGCAGCCAGCCCACACAAGCTGATTGATTTCACCTCTCACTCTTATTTCTTCCCCCACCCACATTTCCATGACCATTTTTTTACCGGCACTGAAGAAGTGCATGATAGGGAGACTGGTTTCCTACTCTTACCTACCTGCTGTCATCTGAGCATAGGCAAAGAATACGTACGTCTCTTGCTTTGCTATCCAGCGCTGCAGCTCGTTTGCTGAGGAGGAACACAGCAGCTCGTTAAAGGTGGCTGTCTTCAGTGGCTGCGCTCAGAGAGCCTGCGAGTCCTCCTGAGCAACTGCACTTTGTCACTTTTTGAACGGCCGCCCTGGGCTGTCACCCTTCAGCTCCCCTGGGCCACTGCCAGCACCCGCAGATCTTCCTTCCTTCCTTCCTTCCTTCCTTCCTTCCTTCCTTCCTTCCTTCCTTCCTTCCTTCCTTCCAGGGTGGCAGGCAGCTCCGCAGGAAGGAGAGCCAGCAAGGCAGAAGGGCTTTCGTTTTGTCCGACTCCTTCAGGAGCATCCTCTTCACCTCTGCGCAGCCCCTCGCGCCCGGCGACTATAAGGGCTCTGCCGGCGCGGGTCCACAGAGAGGGAAGAAGGAGATTTATTACCGGGGATGCAGGCCTTGCAAATACCAGTTGACCCATGGTTGTTTTAATCCAGTCTCAATACTTATTCCTGGCTTAAATCTTTTCAGCTTAGAGAGGTTTCTCTTGGCTTCTCGTGGGTGCTGTCCTGCACTGTGGAAAATGTTCTCATGGTCTAACCACATAAGGCACAGGGACTCTGCTGCTTAAGGGACAGCTTTGCTGCCAGGAGAAATGTCTATGACTTAACTACTGAAGGAAATAAAAATTAGGGACAGAAGAAACCTAAAAGTGACGTGTGCTTCCTAGGCTGATTTTATTACTATCATTAGCATCAGAATACGACGACTTGACAGAGCGCTTTGTTTGGACAATGAGGTGGGTGGGAAAAAAAAGGTGTTTTCCTTAACCACTCTGAATATGAGGTCCTCAAAGCTGAAAACAAGAGGAGGGGAAAAGGAAAACACTTTGAAAAATCTCCAAATGCAGTTTTCTTCTATGGTTTTTTTCCTTTGTGAAATGCTTCGGGCTGCAGTGGCTCTGTGTCTTTTGTCCTCTACTTGGATGTCTGAACCTCCCTGGCAGCAAGTATCTCCTGGATGGTTAAACCTCCTCGGCAGCAAGTCATGGTCCGCCAGCTACTTTTAACTCTTTTTCCCTTATTGACAACTTAGTATTTTACAAAACAAAGTGCCTGGAAGACTCTAAACTGCTGCTGAAATTGTCTTGGCCCTGAAGGTAGAGAATGCATTTTAAAACCTGTCACCTTTCTTTATTTCAACCCTACATCTCCTCTTTATCTCCACAAGCAGCCCACGTCACCACACGCGCCATTAATTCTGGTACTTTCAAATCAAGCAGAAGAAATAAACCAGGCTGTAGCCCTTCCTTTGTGCTGCCATAATGAACCAAGCCAGGAATTTGGAAGATAAAGTGCTGACATTTTAACTTTTAATTGAAGAATTTCTTCCCCACAGAGATATCAACAGGGAACGGAGCATCATCTTCCTTTTTATCAAATTAGAGGCCACGTTCCTCAGCTGTTTTTGAGCCAGGATGGGTAGAGTCACCAGCGGGATGCTGTAAAGGCAAGCTCGCCCCGGGCTGGCGGGCTAGGCTGAGCCAAAGCAGTGGCCGCGGCAGGTCACGGTGCTCGCTAGCGAGGCTGGTGGAGAGCCACGGCCACTGATGCCCAGACCTCACCTGCGGTTTGCGTACCCTGTGCTGTCTCCAACTAAATGCCATTCACCCCGTTCGCTGCCTTATTCTGCCAAGGAGCCGGGAATCCTCCATCACACAACGTCCTGCAGGAGGACCCAGCCTCTCAGCCAGGTTTTATGGCCTTCTTTCTGTTACACCTTCGCATCTCTATTAAATCCTAAACACAAGCTTTTAAGAATTGGCAAGCTGCTTCTCTCGTGTGCGAAATAAACGCTGCACTTGTGATCTTTTCAACGGATCTGAGCGCTGTAAAAATGCTGAGACACTGGACTACAATAAAAGCCCACCACCTTATCCCCCTCTAAATACCCGGGTGGTTCCTAAGGACCCTTTGGGAGGGAGCAAGATACGCACTCTCCAGGACCGGGGCACCTCTCCACGGCCAGCGCGTTTCCCTCTGAAGTGAGCTCCGAGGGCTGACCCGCTCCTCTCTGCTCACCCTCTCCCCCTGCTCCCTTCTTCCCAGCTGAGCCACGCTCCCACATTCTCCAAACTTCGCTGTTCTCCTTACCAAGACATTTTTGATAGAGTAGAAATTGCAGCGCATGTCAGAATCTTCCTCTAATTTCACATTTCATTGTCCAGAGTTTCTGAAGAGTACCGTGAGTTACTTAAGTTTGAGGAGTAGATCAGTGAAACAATCAGGAGGTCGCTTTGACAAATGCTGCTGTAGATCACAACTCTCGAGCGGGTCGGCTCTTGCCTCTTCTTGGTTTCCATCAAACTGCAGAAGAGCCTGTCAAGGGAAAGGAGGAGAACCTCAGAACCGAGACTTTAGCAGTGAACTGAGCAAAGCTGTTCAGAATATACTGAGGAAAGAACCTTGCATGGGAGGAGAGAGGTGGAAGGAGCTCTGCTCCCTCACCGCGACGGTGTTATATACTTTGTCCTTGACTTCCAGTCTCTACTACAGCAGATGTGAAGGGCGCCTGACTAAATTAGGCACCAGCTGACATGAAGAAAGGTACAGGATGCCTCGCTTGCTTCTGGGCTTTAAAAAAATTTATGATTTGAATGGATAGGATAATTCACTGTGCTATTAAAGGAATTTTTGAAGGTGCCTTGAGATGGGCAAAATAATTAATCAAACTTTATGTTTACTACTTAGAAGTGTAATTGAAATTATGCCTGTTATAAAAATATCATTACCACATCTGTACTTCAGACTGATTTATTCTTTTGGTGATGGCATATTTTTGAAATTTAAGCTGCATTTTCCAGAGGAGTTTCCTCATGCATTCCAGAAACTGATGATCTGTTCCTGTTTGGACCGGTATAAATATCTCTGCACATACATTTTTACCTATGTACAAATTAACGTAACAGTTCACAACACAAACTAAGGGGTTTTTTTGTACACCCACACTTCTGATGTGTTACCGATGGTGCATTTCAAACAGACCTTTTTTTAATCATCTTGCAGAGGTACACATCCAGCTTATATAAACTTAGGCTCTATCAAAGTATTTGAAAACCAGGTACTTCTCTGAAAACCTTTTTTAACTTTAGTTTTCAGAGATATTTTTCCAATAAAAAGGCTTTCTGTTGTGCAGTCTTCGCTGTAACGCTGGATTATTCCCACCAATAGGAATTTCCTGACAAAGGTCCGGTACGTTATTTCTGTGCCTCTCCGTGGTTGACCTACAACTACCCAAAGGAAGTCACTTTAATCTATCAAAGGGAGAGTTCAATTTTCAGAGATTTTATTTCTATATTGAGTCAATTCTTCGGCAGGCACCTGACAGAGAAGATATTCCGTGTTTTACTAAGACCATGTTGACTGTTCCATGAAGTCAGATTAGGGTACAGTGTTTAGTTGTTACAGATTTACGCAAACCCTTAGCACGTTTCATTTTTGTAATGGCACATTCATATCATGGGTTGTATGCCTTCTGATATTTCATGTCTTCTTAGTTTGTGCTAATGGGGACGTGTAATTATTAGGACTCTGAATACAATGTATTTGACATCTTTGCATTTTGAGATGACCTTCATCTCTGCCTTTCGGTTACCAGTTGCATTTTGTTCCATCTTCCTTTCTTAAATCCTTTGAATGAGATGAATTCCCTTCTTTCACTGGGCAATGAGGTTTTCCTGAAGGAAGCAGCGTTGTCATCAGCCCAGCTAAACGGCAGCTGTCAGCCTTCAGCAAAGTCAAGTCCATTTCTCACAATACTGTTGCCTTGATATGGTTATGAGCTACACCATGAGAATGTTCTCCAGTGCATCATCCGTATGACTTCTCATTATCTAGCTTTATTAAGAGATAAGTGACAGCATGACTTTTGGTATCATGTAGCAATTGTTTTTTTGCAAGGGCGACGTACCTTTCCTCAGGTACATTCTCCTATGACTCTAAATACACCAGACATTTAACTTGACTTTTATCTTGCTCTTTTCAGTTTGCTTCTTGCTCGCACTGGGATATCCCACTTCTTCATGCAGCACACAGGTATCCATGGAGCTCCTTGTCACAACATGTGAATGCTAAAAGTTTATAGAGTTCAAAAACTGACTGCACAAATTAGGGGGTGAAAAGTCTACTGAAGGCAATTAAAGACTTTAAATGTGCTGTTGACAAACATGGACCCATGTTATTAATTTATCTCAGATGCCTCTGAACAACGTTATGAATAGCTATATCTTCTCAAGTCCCTTTTTAAGCTGGCAGACGGAGTGTTTTAAATCTTCTGCTAATAAAACCACACCACACCACACCTTGGAAACTGGCGCCAGGAAGCAGAATTTTTGAAGCGAATTGTCCTGCAATTGTCTTTTAATAGCCATCAACTCTTTTAGTCAAATAGTCAGTGGTCATTAACCTTAACCTCATGGCTACTTCTCTTGTTCCTTTCCTTTCCTGCATGATTTTCTTACACTGCCCAGCTGAACTAAGGCAATATATTCCTAGAGGGACTATACCACTAACCATGTCAATACTATTTATAAATTATGAACAAAGGAAATCTACTTACCTCATTGTCATGACCCCGTGTGAGTGGGCAAGCTGGCTTATTAAGAACCCTGAGTTTAGCCTCAGCGATGACTGGCTCACCTTTCTGTTGGGGACTCAAATAGCGGGAGGAGGAAAGAGGCCCCAAACTTTTTGAGGAATACAAAAGCAGTCCGAGTACTACAGTGAAGAGCTAAGAGCATTGGGGTCACTGAAGCCGCTTCACACTGGCAGTCTCTGTGCCTGGATCTCTGAGCCTGGGCCGGGGAAACAAACTCCTGAGAGCAGGAGTCATGGAGGAGGGCTGGAAGAAATGTTTTTTGCTTTGAATTTTACTAAAAACAAACAAACAAGCTTCCCCCAAAGACACCACCACCACCACCAAAAGCCCGCAATGGATTTCCAAAAGGGGTTACTGAGAAAGTAACTCTTGGGAGACAGTGAAGCCAATATGACAGGTCTTAGTATCAGACCAGACCCTCCTACAGAGAAGCAGTGTAAATGACAATAGTACAGAAGGGATGAAAAAAGTAGTTGGAGAGTCGTGCCTGTCAATGGTCCTGGACGACGGAAAGTATTGAGATGATTCTACTGTCTGCTACTATTCACTGGTGGCCCTGGGATCTAAGGTACATTAAATTTGCAGAGGACGTAAAGTTGGGAGAAACTGTTGAGTACCTCGGAGGAAGTATGCTGGTAGACAGAATTCAAAATTATTTTGAATGTTGCCCAGCAGTTGGGCATCACCCTTTAGGAAAGATGCGGCCCACACAGAGCATGATGACATAGAGACTAGAGGGAAGCAACGGGAATGTCCACTAGCCTAGAAAACACGACCTGTGAGGAAAAAACAAACAGATTGGTCTTGTTTAAGATAAAGGAGAAAAGACTTCAGGGACACACAGGATACAAATTTCACCTGTGACCAGCCCCAGCTCGAAAGCATTCACCAGCATAATGATGACCTGAGGGACAAAAGACAAAAACGTTCAGCGCTGCAGCGTGCCACAGGAAAGGAGCAGGAGAGATCAAGGGCATCACGGAGGCCTTCGGGGCCAGTATTGACAGGGTACGTTCTAGGTGAGAACGCAAAGATTATCCTGACAAACAGGACAATGCAACACACACATTAGAACTCTTAATGGCCTTGCCAGCCTAACCTTGGAGTGTGGGGACTCCTTCTGGGCACAAATCTAGCAGATGATTTAATTTTGACTTATGAGCAAGGTACATGAGCCAGGCGTCTGAGAAACAAAGACCTTAAAAATACTAATTAAGAAAATTCAGGCCAAAGATGTACGTCCAAATGCTGAAAAAAATCATTCTGGCTTTAGAGACAACCAGCAACATAAATATAAAATGAACTTCTACCACACTTAAAATGCATTGAACTAATTAACAAGTACTAAATAACACATCCCAGAACACACCAGTTTAGCAGTCTTTGCACTGGCATCGTGCAAGCACTGTTGGTGATATACAGACCTTTCCTCAATTTCACTGAAATGGGAAGACTCCAAAGTTACAACAAAACTTGTCATTGTTAGTTTTCAAGTGTGTAAGCTCCACCTCAGCCCATTTCTAATACGCTAGTAAGCTCCTGCTCTGTAGTCCTCAGTAACAGCAATGTCTACCAGCTTTGTGATGGTCACACCCTTCATAACCACACACGCACTCCTCAAAGCCAACGCCACCGGTGACCTTGCCTCCAGACTGGTCCCTGGGGTGCACCTCAGACAGCCTGTGACTTTCAGCATCGTGGCTTCCCTTTAGCTATCCTCACACCCGATGGTGACCTGTACCTGCAGCTGTCTGCTCAACGTTAAGTCATTTTCTCTGAAGGACTCTACTAGATGTGTAGCATAATCCAGACAGATTTGCACCACTGCGTTGCTTTTCCCTCAGGAATCACTTACTTTATCAAAGATCTGGTTAGTCTGACATGGTCTAGCCTTGATGAACCATACAGTAGTTGAACCTGTTTTTCACTTACCTCTAAGACCCTCCCCAGCCAAATTAACAGGGTGTTCCCTCGCTCCCTCAGCCTTTTTATAAGAGAGGTTTCCTGCTCTCCAGTAACAGTGCGTCACCTCCAGCTTGGATGCTTCACTGAAAATGTTGCTCAGGACTTGAAGAGATAGCTACCAATTCTTTCAACATTTGGGGTGAAATTCTCCTGGACCTGTCACAAGAAACACCCTAAGTTATGCTTCCACTTCACATCTGCTAATGTCCTCATTCACGTTATCCTCACTTGCTTTAGGTTCTCTGCCAATACCCTCGTATAAATAATTTTTTGATTGAAAACTGAGGCAACGTATTTGTTCAAGATTTGGAGCAGCCTCAATCTTCATCTCATCTCTGGCATTTAGCGACCATGTATCTTCCTTCTTTGAATAGTTTTTATTTAGGTAGTTGAAGAATGCTTTGTTATCCTTTTCTTTGCGACATTTGGCTCAGCTAGATTTTTATCCATTCTTTCTCTCTGGTTCTGCAGTTTCTAACCCTGCAGACTGTAGCTCCCCTATTTCCTTCCCTGTGGGTCCCTTCACCACTTTAATATCCTCTTCCAGGGACTTACTTATCCCCTAGGTCTGCAGTTGCTCTTGACCTATTCCAACCGCATGTAAGGGATGAAGGCGCTATATAGGATTTTTCATTTTGGATTTAAAGTAAGTCCATGATTCTTCCACATTCAAATGCTTGAGTTTTTAGGTCCGGGCAACCTCACCTATCATTTTTCCGTAGTTTCTTAATGTTTGCCCTCTGATACCCAGGACTGCAGGACCATATGTATTTTTGACTCTCCCGAAATATGCAGTAAAAACCATGAGTCATTCATCAAAGGTTATTTTCTACAATCAAATTATTTTAAAAAGAATTTGTAATATCCTTTTTGATTATTGAAAAGAATTCTAGAGCAGCTTCCCTTTGGGCTGTGGTGCCCGCTTGGTGGCTGCTGGTAGAAGTAGTTTACTGCCCAGCACACCCAAGAATACATGCTGCATATGGTATTTGTTTGCCTGGAGAATCAAAGCCTTCCCCAACCCTCCCTGTTACTTAGTGTTGATGGAAATCTCTACCCATGCTGAACCCGAGGGCCTATACCAGATTTTGGGGCTTTTTTACACTCTTATCCATGGTCACTTTCAAAGAAATGTTTTATTTGTGCCATCACCTTTTCTGTCTTCTCAATCTATTACTTCGTTACTTTCTATTAATAATTAGGAACTAATAGTTAGTCCAAACACTACCTCTATCCTCATTTTTCTCTTTTCTTCAACCCCGCCAGGTTAGAGGACGCAAAGAGAAAAAAGTGGCTTTGTGGTTGGCCTTAGCTCCTGCCTTACTTGGCTTCATAGACAAAGGGTGGTACCCGAGAAAGTTGTCTCTTTCCATCTAAGTATTTTCTGGGGAAATCAGCCAAAGACTGAAGAAGTCAAACACATATACATGTATACATTTAGATGTTTGAGCAAAAGAAAACCAAGAATGTTAAATAGGGTTGTGTTTGTTGCAAGTGGGAGAACACACCTTAGCGTAAGCAAAGCACTTGGCAGCCTATCAAAAACATCGTCCACAAAAAAAATCTTACGCTCTCTGCTATGGGCAAGCCCTGCAAAAGGAACAGCAGGCACCAAAACCGCGCAGCGGCTGTCGGCTGTTTCTGCTCAGTTGTTCCCAAGCTCTTTCAGACAGAAGTCACGCATCCCTGCCGTCGGTGGCACCAGAAGCAGGAGCCGGCAGATCCTGGGGAGCAGCAGGGCAGGCGGCGGGATCTGCTGTGGGAATGAAAACCGAGGCAGGAGGAGAGAGCCGGTGAGGCTGAGGAACTGATAGACACCATGTAATAAAAAGAATAGCCCTCCATTATCTCTTGACTATTGAGCTTGCCTGTCTTAGCCTATGCCTACCTTAACCTATGGCTCCGAGATGCCTGGTTTTGCTATTAATTTTATTAATATTTCTGATTGATATTCATCTTTTTTTGAAAAGGGAAGAGGAAAGCTGAAAGGAAAGCTTGATAATTCTAAACGTGTCCCCTGCCATAGGCCAAGAACAAATCAAGAAGCGAAGCCGAGCCTGGGTCACGGGTAGAACATACAACGGCTGAAGTTACTGACCGCTGCGCGGATAAAGACCTAGTCCGTTCCCTGCCCTCCCCCTGCC
>NW_009626126.1:79443-114478 GCF_000690535.1 Cariama cristata | reverse complement strand
GCAGCTTCTCACAGAAGCCACCCCTGTACTATGCCCCTTGCACCCCTGCTACCAAAACCTTGCTGTGCAAACCCAATACACCAATGCTAAAGGTGTGACAGGATTAGCATGTAGCAAAGTATCTTGTCATTGTAAGCACTTTTTATGGACGAGAGAGAATTTTGGGTTAATTACTTGATTTCTCAAAGCTGTTAGCTATCCACTTTCCAGCCAGTAAGTATTGAACGTTTCGTGATCTCTGATTTCTTACAGACTTGTCCTGCCATTCAGGTTGCTAGCAACTTACTGATGATTTTCCTGGGAATGTCCCAACTTTCAAAACAGCAGTGTGCTTTCTACTGCTTAAGGTTGTCAATAAATTTAGCAGGTCTAGCAAGAAAAACACATCCTTGTTTGTCAGCCAGAGGGAACACAAGGATGTCATCAGATTGCCAGTGTGGGATTTAATGGGTCAGACTGCCCTAAATATTCACTAGTGTTTCATACCTCTAGCCTTCACCTTATAGAATTCTCATTAGTGAAATGCTGCATATACCTCAAGGGAATTTCAGTGTTTGAGGGGAATATATGCTTATAGGATACCAGAGGGATTTGGATAGGAAGCTGAAAGACTTCAGAGGCAGGATAAACATTGCTTAGATGCTGCACTTTAATTATTTGCCTTTGATGAAGCTTTTTGCTTCAGTTCTTTGACAGCGTTTTCAAATATATTGTAAGTAAAGCTCTAGATCTTGAGTAATCCTTACATGTGCAGGCAATAGTCCTATAAAAATATGCATGTGCACACACGTGCAGTTACATATATGCACATTCCATTCCTCCTGCAGCTTGAGGTGAGAGAAATGATTAGGGCAAAAATCCCAATTTCCTTTGGAAAGCTTGGTCCTGGTCTCTTCCAGGAGAAACTACTCAACCCTAATGCTATCACCTTCTCAGCTTGGGATAGCTTCATCCTACATGAAGGCCCTTTGCTCAGTCAAATTTGTAGACACTTTGCCCTGCCCTTTCCCACAGATGATTTTGTTGCCAAAGGGGAACCCTTTCCAGGGACTGAAATCATCAAGCCCAGAATTTGTAACTATTTAAGCCAATTGTTACTTATCTTTCACAGTGCTTCAATCAGCAAATGCCATATTCAGTGTAGTATCTAAACAACGATCGAAGGTTGATTAATAAATAAAATGGATTAAATAAGAAAGAGAAGGAGTAGATTAAGGAGGATAGAGAGTAAAATAAAGAGCATGAGCAGGAGCTCCATACTCTTCTCAGTTTGTTGGAATTCATCACTGGCTCTTGCAGGGTTGACTTAGCTATCTTCAGACTTTTCCCATTTTTCCAGTTATTTGTAATCCCACCAAAAAACAGAGAAGTTCTATTTCCAAATTGTACATCATGACTTTTGAGGAGAGAGTTTAAAATTCATTACGGGCGTAAAAACAAATCAAGCTGACAGAATGCTCAAATATACTGTGCTGCCTGGATTTATAATTGAAAAACCCTCTGCTGCATGAAATGAGTGAAATAGAGCAGATGAACTAGCAGACAACCAAGAGATCAGAATTAAACAAATTTGTGTAAATAAATCCCACTTATTTAGCAGATACCAGGAATTAATTTTCTCTATATTTGGCCTTTCTGTCAGATAATGTGAGCAAATATTGGTTGGGAGTGGAGGGCAGAGGGCATCCAGATTGTTTTCTATTATTTATTTATTTTGTTTCACTTAAACAGGCAGACAATAGCAAGGACCTGTGTTAAGTTCTGGGATGAAAAGAAAGAATGAAAGGTTGTGTCTGATCACGATTCATAATGCTGTGGGCTCAGTTCTCATTTGGGATGTTCTAAATCCACAATTTGGTAGCCTAGTTTACTTTTCAGATGTGCACCACCTGATGCAAAGTAGATGTCTGGCTTTGCCTAAGCATCACTGTAAACAACAGCAGAGGGTTTTGGTTGGGAAAGTATTTACCTTGACATTGAAGCCTAATTACATATCCAATCGTAGCACAGTTTAGCAAGAATTATAAATACTAGCTTAGTTTGATCATGTACTTAAAGGTACAATTTTTTCTGCTGATCAGTTATGGATTAAATATTTAGCATTGTTGTCTCTTTAACAAGATCACTGAAATGATTAGAGTGAGCTCTTCCCCATGACACCAAAAAATTCATTGATAATAAATACTAGATAAACAGTTGAGCTGGCCAAACAGGATGATAATCCCTGGTATTTATGTATGTCACAGGGACAATGTCTAGGAAGAGAGCTTGATTAGTAGCAGGAAACCAGCTTTAGTGTTGAGGCAGTGGTCCGTGTAATTGTGAACCATTTCTCATTGAATTTGATGGGACTTCACACAGGCTAAAAATCAAGCAATGCCGAGCTGCTATGACCAAGGAGCCAATAGCTACAGGTTACTCCCATAGTACATGGCATCTCTTCCAGACCTTCCACCCTGTTGGTAGCATGATTGGACTCATGCTGTCCTGGGATCAATCATTAAGACAAAGAAATGAAGCAATTTTTTTATTATTATTTTCTTTCCATAATCGTTTTGCCTAGACGCTTTTCCTGGAATCCAACTAATTTGTCATATTTGTTCTACAATATCCACCAATTTCTAGAGCAATGGGGATCAAATTAATTTTATGAGCTTGGCAACAGACTATCAGATGATCAGATGAGACAACTCTGGAAGGTGGTTAAAATATGAAAGAAATCTCATTAGAGCCTGTTTCTGAGCTTTTGGACTCAGTGTAGGAAAAACAGTTTTGAGGAGAACAGCACATCAACAGTTACGTCTGTTGGTTGAAAGATGTTGTTTCAGAAGAAAAATTGACATTAAGAATGTGGATAAGCCTTCAAATCATAGAAGGTTTTATTTGTCTTTTTGGAATTGTTGATACACCAAGTGTTGTGCAATGGAGACTTTTGTTTTGTGGTGTTTATCCATCAGTAGTAGCTGTAACATTGATATCTAAGAGCCAGAGGTAATCACATATAATTTTTTTCATTTGCCCTAGTCATCTTGCACAGACCATTTTACAAATAGAAATACTAGCTACCAGTGGCCAGTAGATTCAGAAATTATTTCCTTTTTTATGCAGTAGCGCATCTGTGAGGTATGGAAAAATCTCAAGCTCAGGTTGGATAAACAATCAAAAGTTCAAAGGCTTATCCAGACCTAAAGAGTCTGCAAAACAAACCAGTACCTTCGTGATTTCTGATGCTTTCCTTAGCAACTGGAGAAAGAAAGTTCAAATTGATCTTACAAAATAATTCGGAACCTTTGTACATTTCTGTCCTGAAATTTAGGTAAGGTTTTCAAGGAGAAAGTTTTCATACCCATAAATATTTGTATCAATCCAAATTTGAAAGCTTACGCACAAACACAATGTATTTTGTGCTTCTGTGCTAAATTCCTCAAATGACACTTGCACAGCGATCAGTACTAACCTCAGAGAGAGTTTGAAACTTTCTGCTATTAAAGGGCTAAATTTTGTGTTATACTCAGGTTAAAAATGGATTTTGAGGATTGAAGGAGAGGGGGGAGAAATATTCAAATCTTATTAAATCCAGTATTATTTTCCTTCTTGTAAAAGGCTTGTTTAATAGCCTAGGTAACTGCAATTTTTCTCTGTGGATTCACTCTCACTCAACCAACCTAACCACAGGATGGGACCTGAGGAAGTTCCACATTATCATTAACTTTGACTCCCTGGGTGCCTTTCCCTAGCTCATCTCTCTACCCAACTTTTCCAAATTATCTATTTGGGAAATTACTTAATTGCCCATCTCTCAAGAGTTCTGTAAGAACCATTTAATTAGTCTGTAAGGTGTTCTTGAAACTATCCATTTGTTTCATTTTATTTATATTATGTCTGATTAGTAAGTGCTCAAGGTACAAACTCTGTTCAAAGTCATTGGATTTATCTTTTTTTTTTCTTTCTTATTTTTTTCTTTCTTGCAGCAGGCTGGGCGAGAAGGGAGACAGTGACTAAAGAGCTCAGACTTTGGATGTAGCACTTTTCAATACTTGTCAGTGCCTGCTTTAACTCCCTAGTCAACCATTCCCTTGACTAAGTGACAGAAAAGGTCTATTTCCCAGTTCCAGAGCTAGATGATGATGATGGTAATTTCATTATATTTTCTCCATTAGTTTCAACTTATCCTTTTAATTAAAATGTAAAGGAATGACAGATCCCCCATGCTCACTCTAAGTCTTTACTGAAAGTTCAACATCCCAAGTGGGACTTGAACTCACATTATCACAGAGCAAAAGTTCAAAGCACTAAAATGGGAAACATTAATGTGTCAAGCAAGTAAGCTAGCACTTACCAAGATCAATTTTCCACTTAGGCAGCCTTTGCCCAATTGTGCTAACTCCCACTGAATCTATACCCACTAATGGATCAAAGCTGAGAGGGCTAGAAATTCTAAAATCATCAATTCCCAAAGCTCATTAATATGATATTACAATTGCACCCACTAGCCTTGCTATGAGAGGGAGCTCTTTTCAGGTTTGTTTTAATAGAATTGGGTTTGGGTCTTCTTCTTTTTGTGGGGGGAGGATTTTTGACCCAGTATGAAAGTTTAGCATCTTAATACTTTAAATTGACTTGCAGATATGCTGATTATTACTTATTCAATCAATTTGCATGGGTGTTCAACTAAATACTAAGCTACTGTGGCAGTAATAAAAACAAGAAGAAGAAAGTGGATGTTCAGCGCTGAAAATACTTTTTTTCATTGGCATATGATCTATTTGACAACCACTGTAACTCCTGGATGAAGGAGACCACCACAACTCAGTCATATATTTGTCTTTCTACTCCCATCCAGATAAGCAAAATCTTGAGAACATATGAACACAAAGTTATAATTTCAGTTTATTCTTTTAAAACTGATATTAAGATTAGAAATATAGAAAAAAAACTTTCACTGAATGGTGCGAGGAAAATGAAAAAATAACATCGAATTTTTCAAGGTATTTTTAAAATATGACATTTGAAGATTCTTTTCAATTTTTCTTCTCTTTCCTGATTTTCATTGCTCAGTTTTAAGAGATGAGCCTAACATAAATTCTTTCCATTAAACCACTGTAATGTCCTCAGCCTGAAAATTCCTGTGTTGATGCAATTAAGTTGGAACAAAATCAACAATTCAGTGGAGGTACAACAACATCAACAGGAGATTTCTAGGTAAGGACTGTAAATCTTGTTGCTGCAACTATCCTTTTCAGATAGTTCACTGACTGAAGTGATAGACTCCCACAGTGCTGCAATGTTGAGGCCAGTATATTACAAGAGCTTCTTTCAGATTTTGCCATTATCTGGTAGCTGAACTGACCCTAGAGCACGACTTAGAAATGACGGTGCATAAACTGTATGACTTACAGTGCACAGTAAATAAGGTAATTTTACTATTGATAAGATGTTCTTCAAAGTCTTGGTCAAAAAATCTTTTATTTTTTGAGAGATTTTCTTAGCCTTGACACAAAAGTCCTTGTTGGGTGAAAAATTAGTTATTCCAGGCAGAAATCTATACACGAAACACATCTAGTTTTGCAATAGCTTCACAATTCTAGCCAGTGAAAAGCATAAAACCTCAAATTACAAAATAGCCACCTGTCAAAAACTGGGTACTGAAGTAACTTCTGCAGCAAAGCTTCTGTGTATATATTAAAATACCAGATACATATTGTTACACATTATAAAATGGATTGCTTTGCCATGGAAAATACAAAAAAACTTGTAAGAAACTCTCTGAGCAGAAGTACATTGCTTAAAGTATCTGTGGAAATAATATGGGTTATACAGCAAACATCAGGAAACTGCACTGTTGTTGCTCAGTCCTGCATGAATGTACAGGAGAGACAATATGGTTTAATTATTCACACAATAGTTTAAAAACCCGTGATAAGTATGAAGTTGATGTGCTGTAAATGACTGACAAAAAAATAGAAGCAAGGATTTGATCTGCATGCATTACAATTGAATATCGCTCTATATAATAATTCATAACATTCAGAGGTTAACTAAAGAGAAACTAACACCTTTCTGTTGTCAAGGTTGAGTTGGTTTCTCATTATAAGTCATATTCTAACAATCTCACAATCGGTTGTAGGGGAAGCTGGTAGCAATCAGTACATTTAGGTTACCTAACACATTTTATTATGAGGTATTCCAGTGACTTTCTTTCCTCTGAGAAGCAATAAGACCATTGTCAATTAACTGTCATATAGACATTTTTTACATGATCATAGGGGGTCTCTGTCTCATTTAGTGAATTGAGACACAGAATTAAATTTGCAAGGGCAATCGTTAACAGTTGCTCAGTTTTGCAGCCTTAATAACATTTTTGTAACCTTGTTTATTTTCCCCTTAAGTGACGCTTAATGCACGCCATTCTAATACCTATTACCTGTTTATATAAAAATGGCAGATTCTTTTTTTTTCCCTTTAAACACAAAAGGCTGTGTCTTTCACGACAGTCTCCATTTTTCTGATACTATTCGTTGTTCTCTTCTTATCTTTTGGCATTTTTTCAAAGTCATGTAATAAAAAATGTCAAAGGAAATTTAAATCACAAAATCCACAAAGTTCTCTCTGAAAAGTCAAACTGAGAATCTAGTGGTGGTTGTGCCTACATGTGGCATTACTTTCTCTGCAGTAGATGCTGAATTGACAATTGACAAATACCAGAATTCTATCTAAATCCTCTCTATATGCCCTTAATTTGATGTTCACTGGTGATGAGGGAAATTGCAGGCAAAATACACTGAAGATGAACCAGAATGAGGTCTGCCTCATGTCCTCCCTGATGGCAGTCAGTGTTGTGCTCTTCACATGCCAAGCAGGAGCTTGTAATTTCATCCTCAAGAATACTTGTTCAGCATAGGGATGGACTGAGTGAATACTCCCATCTGGATGGTTAATTTGAAGGAAGAGGAGCACTGAAATAAAATCAAACCCACAAATTACTTCCCTTGGTGTGCCGTGCAGAGAAAGGCATAGATCACCCTGAGTCACTCTGGATAGAGCATCAAGCACTGCAGAACAGGACTTTTACCTGGGTCATCATATGCATCTAATGATCAATAAATGCCCTTAATATGCACAGCAGCATTTTGGATAATTGCTTTGGATTATGTGGCCTTTCTACATTTTAACTCCCATAAAAATAAAAGTTCAATATTGTTATGAAGCAGAATCAGATACTGATGTATGAAACAAAACAAATTTGTATGTATATCTTAGATTTGATTCCAATCTATCACCAAGTTTACTTTTTTATTTTCCATTTTCTGACAGTATACTAATAAAACTAGTTTGCTCCAGATGAAGAGGTCTGTAACCCTCAAGCTAGGCAGATTTCATCTTTCTTTTTGTTTCAGGGAATATCCTGGAGATAATCATCATAAAATTAAAGACAGTACAGGTGTGTGTGTGCAGCAGGGATGGTGGTGGAACCCAATTTTAAAAACTGTCTGTAGGTTTTTAACTATAAAATATTCCTGTAACATGTAGTACAAAGCTTAACAGTGTAACGATAGGATGATGTGGAGACTGACTCAGTCTCTTTTACCCCCGTAAAAAGGGGTTTGGATTCATGGATGCTACATTTTCTAGCTTTATCATTAGTTATTGTATATTTATATGCAATTTGACTGACATCCCAAAGCACTTTTCTGTATCCAAGTAGAGTATAACAGTCCATACCTGAAAAGACAAATCTCTTTTGTCAAAAATGGTTGTCTTGAAGTTTGATTAAGTCATTTCAGATGGAGCTTCTGAATGTCAGTACTCCCTTTACCACACACACCTGGTGAATCTAAGACAATTATAATGAAATATATTCGAACAGTCTCAGGATTATATGCGTCCAATCCTTGAAAAAAAGAGGTTGTATCAAGAATATTCCAACTATAGTTACTGTGGAAACCTAAGAAAATGAATGTAATTTAAACCATTCAAAACATCCTTTTTTAAAAAAAATCGCCTTTATTTTGTTAATTTACAACTGAACCTGAGAAAGTCAATATCAAGGCAATAGGCCACAGACTAAAATGAAAACATTTGTCACCAGTAAATATTTTATCCTAACAATTAATTCTTCTAATGAGTCTTTTCTCATATACCCTGCTGCTCACTCCAAAGCTGTCACTGTCAGCAGAGATAGACAAAAGTCACATTAAGCTCAGCAACAATCAGATATTGTATTATGATAGGAAAGTAGTTTGGGTTAAAATTAAAAATTTAGTCTGTAGACAGTTAGTCGAGCCTATATGTGGAAGTCAGGCAACCTTTTTTTGCTTGAAAATCATGTTAAAAACATGGTACTCCAAGACATGTTTTCAGTTCGCTAGTCCGTATGATGCAGTAAGACCTGATTCCTGCCTAACCATGGGTCCAAATATGAGACAGTCCACTAGAAATTGGACTATCTTAGGCAGGATGTAATGAGAGAAACAAGCAATCCCATGGTTTGTGGAGCCTGTGGTGCCTGTATTTCATCTCATCTACCTACATAGGTTCTCAGTGTAGGTGCAGAAGTCCAAATGAACTGTCCTCAGCCCTTTATACAGGGATAAATAATCAGTGTAGGGCACCATTTGCCTGACTTATTTTAGATATCCAGAGAGGAATGAAACAAAATCGTCCATTTCCCTTCAGTGACTATAAAAGGACCCGAGTGGCTAGCTCAGATGCCAGAATCTCCACTGTAAATGCCTGATTTACGTGAGATGACTCTTATCCCAGTCTTCATAAATTTCACAACATGTGGAAATAGTTTTTATTGCATTATTATAAACTAACTAAATAAAGAAATGCTTAGCAAAAGTCTGGATTTCAATAGATTTCATGTTTTTTTTCTTTCTGTAAGGAAAGTTTTCCATAAGTATGTATTGCTATAAGCAAAATATAAAAAACTGTTACAATTTGGAGGAACATTAAAAATATTTACCATTCAGGTGGTATGTTTCCAACAAAATTACTTGCACGTTTCCAGCATTGTTGAAAGAGAAAGCCCAATAGGGATCAGTCTAACTCTTCATTGATATCACAGCACTTTAGCAACCTCCCCAGTGTCCTCCCTTTTCATTTATATAGTGCCTGCCTCTGATGTCTTTCTATAATTTTATCACTACATTTTGTTGCTCCTGTTGATTCAAATGCTGTTTGCATCACACTCCGCTTTTCCATCCATTTGCAAACCACATCTGAAAACGTTTCTTCTTCACTGGTTATCTCTTGCCCTTTTGCTCTCTTTTTTCAATTGCTATTATTTGGATCTCTAAGGTGTATATTAGAACTTCAAAAAGTCTTTCAAGACATAATTTTTCTGAAAAATATTCTACAACATGAAACATAATGACAGTACTGTATAGTATTACTGTTAATAATTAATTTGTATGTAGTTCTGGGCTTTCTGGATTTTTCCAAGACAGGCAGAATAATATCAGGTTCAAGGCGTTCATTGATCATTTTTCTCATAGCAATAGAAAAAGGATATACAGGAGACAGACAATCTCAGTTTTCTAGTGATGTTTTATAATTTAACATTTAATACCTTTCAAGAGACAAAAGGTTTCAGTTTTACTTAAGCAAAAGTAAGCAATTTCTTTTGAATGCGTTGGATACGAGGATGATAAGGTCAGCTAAAATGCTTAGCTACTGAACAGATTAAGTCATGTGTCTTGGTCAGACAGCTGGTGTGATAAACAAACGCTCAAAGGAAAGGAGGGCATGTGGCAACATAACTGAATTTTTGAGATGCAGTGCTGTATGACCAAACTCAGAGATTAACACAAATCTGCACAAAACCTAAACTAGGAACCTCTCCTGCCTGTGTCTCTGTCTTGTTTATCTGTAGATTTAGATTCCATATAGTACCCTCAGGCTGACTTAAGCTGGCATTTACATACTATAAGTGAACGAATTCCCTAGGAGGGTTCCAAGACCATATAGAACACATGTGGCAGATAGAAACCCCAGATGTAAAGCTGACCCAAGGTGCTTGGCCCACACAGTACATCATAGCAAGAGGTGGATGAAATAACTCAGGATCGGGGTGTCAGAGTACAGACAGCATTTGGAGAATCTCACTATATTGTTGCCAGAAGCAAACTGACTCACCTGCCACTATGTCAGCCCTCCTTACACACATCGCCGTTTCATGTGTCTTTGAAGGATTTCAGAGAAGGTCTGAGGAAACAGTGAAGCACTAAGAGGTACCTTCGAGGGAGAAACCACAGCTGCGTGCCACACCAAGTGTGCTAGCTTGGCATATAGCAGGGTAGTAGGAAACATGGGATGTCTCCAAAGGGTACAGAAGACAACACGTGGAAAGTATAATATCTTTTCTGTCCAGAGATCTCATACATTTGGAGGAGATCAAGTACTACAATCCAAGTGCAGCTAAAACGACGTTATCTTACAGACCGCCTCTGTGTTAGATTATTGCTTTCTGTCAGTATCTAAAGCATGTAACTGATCTAAGTTTAAAGTGATTGGCAATGCTTTCCCATACTCTCTCTCAGTAAATGCATTACACTGCTTGCATGCAGCTTAAAAGCTGCCAGCATCAGAAAGGACCTACTGTGTCCTTGTTAGAAAGAACTGTAAAACACTGATGGTGGTATAACAGGGAATAAAAAAAGAATCTGTTTTGTTGTTGTTTTTTTCCCTTAAAAAGTCCTGGGGAAAAAGTATTTAACAGTTCTGTTCCAATGGTTTTTACATTTGTTCTTAATCTATTTCTAGCAAATAAACAAAAGCAAATAAATTAAGAGAATGAGGAAGAAGCCTGAAATCTGGTAATGAAAAGAAAGAAAGTTTGATAACACAGAAGGACTAGATATGGGCAGCAGAAGTTACACCACCTTAGTGCGAGTTTCCATGTTATCTCCCCCTTCTGGATTCTTTGATATTTGGTAGATTAAGCTTATTCAACTTTGGGTAGAAACATGAGAAAGGGTATCTCTCTACCACATTATAGTTTCATGAAATTTAAAGAAAATTCTTATTTTGGAATTGTTGAACTTACTTTGAAATCAGCAAGACGGCTCAAAACAATTTAACGAAGAATTCACAGACAGTCATGTAAACATGCAGATATACAGACAAGCACACGTAGGCATGTACATATCCCATTAGGATTTCATAAGCTTATGGAACCAGACTGAAAATGCATAATGTGTAACACATTAAAATGTAAAAGTGAACTGCTGATGTAAACATGTTCTGATGAAGAACAGTTTAATAAGAATTTGCAATCAGAAGTATGTATGAAAATGCATGGAAATGACAGTACAGTAAGAGTCTTGTTTTTTTCTATCTCTTTTTTTTTTCTTGAAAACAAGGTTTAATGTTGAATACATGATTATAGGATGTTTCAAAGAAAAGATCTGAAATGGAAGATTTGCCCTTATCTGTCAAGGAATAAAAGACACATAAAAGAATGATAACTCCAGAGAATCAATTGGATTGAGCTCATAGATAGTGTTTTAAGGCCTAATAGCAGGGGACTGCAAGAGACCAACACGACAGGAAAGGCAGGAAAATGAAATACTATGTGATCAGATAAGGGAGACAGGTAAGACTCTGATTATGGGTGATTTTAGCCTCCCTAATAATGGAGAAACCTTTGAGATATTGGCTGATGGTATGTTCAATGACTGACATAACAAATTATTATCTCCTGAAGCAATATATTAAGAACCCTGCTAACAATAATTTATTTCTGGATTTCGTGTTATTCAGTGTTCAAGGTATTAATAAGCATACATGAAATTGCTCATCCATTTGCCCTAGTGCAGAAAATATAAAACACAGGATATTTCCTGAAAACTGTTACCAGACTTTCAGCAGATCCCGAATGATAAAATAAGATTTTAGGAAAGAATTAATGGGAGAGTATCAGCACAATTTGTTCCTGGAAAACAAAGACCTACCAATACTTCTTAGTGTGCTTTCAGTCCCAGCATAAGAACCTTTACATAGCCTAGATTCCAGAGTGCCTTTCACCTTGTACTGCATTTCTCAGTCTCTGATGCCTTTGATGGTCTGCATCTTGACTGTTAAGATAAAACCTTCTCACTCATTTGAACTTACTCTAGAAATGAATCTGTGTCAACAAAGAGAAGGAGCTGAGTGTAGGATCACAGACTTTTGCAAAGTACCTCAGGAAGTCCATGGTCCAATCCCCTACTAAAGAGAGCCACATAGAGCAGGATACCCAAGACTGTGTCTAACTGTCTTTTAGATGTCTCAAAAGAGAGTCCACAACCTTTCTGTTCCAGTGGTTGACCTCCATCGTAGTAAAAAAGTTCAGAACTGAATGTAGCCCTCCAGATGACTCTCATTAGGACTACACAGAGGGGAAAGTTCATTTCTCTCTACCTGCTAGTCACGGTCCTTCTAGTACAGCCCAGGAGGCTCTTGGCTTTTTCACAAGGACTCATTGCTGGCTCATGCCTAACTTGGTATCTATCAGTACCACAGCGTCCACTTCTGCAAAGCTGCTCTGCAGCCACTTGGCTCCCAGTCTGTCCTGGTGCCTACTGTTATTCCTCCCCAGGGGTAGGACTTGGCCTTTCCTTTTGTTGATCTTCACAAGGTTCTTTTTTACTTCACTTCTTCAGCCTGTCAAGGTCCCTCTGAATCATAGCACTCCCACCTGGTGTGTAGCTTCTCCTCACAATTTTGACTTGTGCAAACAGGCTGAGGGTGCAGCCTGTCCCACAGTCCAGGTCATTAATGAAAATATGAAATAGTACTGGTCCCAGTATTCACCTCTGGGGTTCACCACTGGTGACTGGGCTCCAGTGGACTTTGCTCCACTAATCTGTTCCCTCTAAGCCTGGCAATTAATCTAGTTTTCAGTGATTGTCCATTTTTCTAGACTGTATATCCTCAGTTCGTCCATGAATATGTTGTGGGAGACAGGGCAGAACACCTCACTAAAGTGAAGAGAAACAATATCCATTGCTTTCCTCTCATCCTCTGAGCCAGTCAACCCATCAGGGAATTCTATCATCTTGGCCAGGCAGGATTTCCCCTTCATGCACTGTTTTAATAAGGTTCTTTGCACCTCGCCCCCTCACAAAAGGAAAGTATCTGTAATTTAAATAAACTTTAAAAGATTAGCAATGAGAACAACAAAGGGAAATGAGAATATTGCAGGAAAAAAGTAAAGCACCAGATCCAAGCTGAAATGAAAAATGGACAAGAAAGTTCCAGAAAATGCCAATATAGTGGGGAAATTTTGAAAACTTTGTACAGGAAATGAGCCAAAAACCGCTGTAAGGATTTCATAACAGGCTACGTACATGCACAGCCTACAACACAACAGCCCATAGCAAGTCATTTATTTACGCCACAAAGAAGCAGTTCTCATCTATTTACTTTTTTCCTTTTTTTTAGAGCAATGAGAACTTGCATCTGCTTATGTATCACACGCATACAAACAAGTTTAAATGGTTTATTTCTGCCTTAATGTTAATTTGATTATTTCTTAGTTATTTCTTAGTATAATCTCTATGTTCTCTGAAATTTTACATCAAACTTTAATGAACCGATAATGTTAGAGTAGAGCATTTGTCTACTGCACTTGATGCTTATTACTTACATAAGGTCTACTTTTCATCTGACGTCCTTTCGGGGCATAGAAATGTGTCTTCTCCTAAATACATAACATAACACCTCATGGGGTATGAACAGGTAATCAGGAAGGGGGACAGCTGGAATTGGAGGTTTTATTTCAATTCTGAGACTGCGTACTACCTGGAATATACCTATTTTCTCATACATTTTCATGGACTGGGATGCAACACACCTTGCTTACACTTAAAATAAGTTTTAAACACCTAAGGATGCTAACAGTCAGCAGACAAACAAATTAACTCAGTTTCTAGGACTACCTACTCTCCAAGATGCCTAAATTTGATGCACAAATCCTCTTTCAACATTCTGGTTTATTGGGAAATTATCCTGAGTGCTCCGAAATGCCTACTTTCTGCCTCCAGGGCTGTTCTATCTCCGTGTTGGGTGGGCAAGTATTTTTCTATCCTTCAGGCCTCTGAGCAAGTTTAAAAAGCTTATTATGTGATGTCTGTGTATTTTATCATATAGCAGTTGAGTGAGTCAGGTGCTCCACCCAGAAATGGCAGAATTGTATTCTAGACATTACCTCACCTGATGTGACTACTTTATACCCCACACGTATCACAGAAAACTGCCCTAGGCATCAACTTCAAGGGTGTTTCCAAGACATTGGTCTGCCTTCCGGTGTCAACAGTACAGGAATTCCAGCCTTGCTTCACCCCAGTTATCCTGTGCTATGTGATTCTTTAGAAAACAAACTTGAAAGTCACTACTGCATTTTGGAACTCTATTACATTTGAGCCTCTTCTGGTTATTTGAAGCCAAAATGTGGTATAAAGCATGCATGCACTCCTATTGCACTACAGCACAAAATATTTCCCCTATTTAATGCATTTGCAGCTATGAGGAGTCACAGTTTAGTGGCCCTGTTAACCTCTCGGAAGGATGTAGTTGATACCTGTAGCATATGGGGCATAACATTTTAATTTTCAAGAAACTGTAGGTGTAGATTCATTTCATAGAATCTTACTTAACACAAAGCAGCTGGGATTGAAGATGGGATAAAACAGCGGATGCTTGACGTACATAAGGGTTTTTGTAAAAAGGACTGTGCCAAATTGGGGAAATGGTTACTGCATGAATGATTCCCTAAGGGTTATACTACCTCTTCTGACTATTTTAATATGTGTGAATCATAAATCTATAAAAGATTTGGACATCACTAATCCCCAAAGGTATAATTTAAAATAAATTTTAAAATTGTGATTTTATAACTATATATGTTAATATATATGTAGTTGTATGAGAAATCGACAGAATACTGGGACTTTTTATGTTTGCTTTCTCGCCTTACTGACTCTACTATCATTACAAAATTATATGAGTTGGTTCTAATGTGCAGTACCAATAATTAAGAAGAGCATGCATGGGGTGATGTACATTATCTTCCTGTCTTGTGCAACATGTCATACTGCTCAGTGCTTGAGTTCTCTTATTGCCTGTGCATGCTGGAAATAATTGTTTCCAGAAGACAGACTAGAAATTAGAAGAGGTCAGTTCTTCCCTTACTGTTGAGGTGGACTTTTCCTATATCACCAATGTAATATTTTACAGTATTTACATTGTGTGTGCATATACATATATACAATATTATGTTGAGACTAAATTAAGGAATATTCCTCTTTATATAAGTACTTGTATTTCTGTAAAATGATCATATATATAAATATGTGCATATCTATCTATTAATCTTTATACCTACCTGTATATCCATATACTTTGGTTCTCCTCTTAGGATACAGTAACTTTCATACACTGCTTTTTCTGTCTTGCTCTTTCTCATCTTATACATACATGAATGGGAAGAAAACATAGGAGCAAGATAGAAAGAAGAGTATGTAAGAATTGTTCACAAGTGAAACTGTAAAACGATAAAGAGTGAAAAACTATATGATAAATAATGAAGCCCATAGTGCGAGCAGCAGTATGACAATAATGTCAGTCAAGAGTTGCAATGAAATAATTCAAATCTGCAACAATCGTGCTTTAGTAATATTAACTGACACACACCAAAAGCAATTAAAATATATTCTACTTAAAGAACAATTATTTTTATATGAATATGCTTACAAAATTAATGAATCATGAAGACATGCATGAACTGATGCAAAGTACATAACATCCTTGTTTTGTGCTATTTCCTTCCTTTGGTTCTCCCCATTTCTTGTTCCTGTTTTATCATTGTCTTGTTCTCAGTTTTTTAACTTGAAATAATTATTCATTGATCTGATCTTGAAAACAGTTACGTATATGCTGAATCTCAGCAGGGCCACTGAGGGCATTGAAGGTTAAGCATGTTCAGGTGTTTGCAATACTGTTGAATCCTGAGCGAACAATATTTACCCGAAAAAGGAATTATTTGTCACGATTCATTGGTACACATTTTTTCCATGTAGTACATTCAACAATGCTTTGACCATCACAATTTTAAGTAATCTTTGTGACAATCCCTGTGATAATCCTTGTGACAGGACTCCTATTATGTCTGTTGACAGAGAGGATGCTACTGATTCATCAGTGGAAATATTTTATTTAACCTAAATGTGAATAAAGAAAAACCTCACATGTCAAGTTCAGGCTTCTAAAGGCTGAGATTACTTTACATCACCAGGAAGGTGTAATTTTGTTTTAACAATATAAGAACATAGTATCTGATTTTTCTGGGGTTGGAACTAGATGATCTTTAAGGACCCTTCCAGCCAAACCATTCTGTGATTCTACAATTGCGATATACATCATCCTCAATAGATCATTTTTATTATGACATCCTCATTCATTTACTTCTTTCCTTACTTCCCTTAATTATTCATTTTTTTAAAAAATTATGCTCATCACAATCTCTCTAGGTGCACAGGTAAATTATTAAGAGCAATGAGTAATGGTTGACTGATGTAAAACTAAATTGAGAGAGACTCAGCTGCACAATAAAATATAACCCTTGCCCCTGGAGCAAAAGCCTCTGTCAAGGGGTTTCCAGTGGGCCCAGAGGGTCAACAGGTCTATACTGACCTCTATGGGAAAAAAAAATAAATAATAGAAGAACTTCCAGGAAATTTGTTCTCAGCCATTGTGAGGTCAGAAGTAATATATGAAGCATATTATGAAGTAATATATGAAACCCACCTATCTTTGCGTTCCAACAGTAGAGTTGCCTGCAGAGAAGGTAGGTGTCTGAGCTCCCTTTACAGTTAGCGGAGATCTAGCCAGGTGACTCCAGAGGGCAGTTTATCTCTTCATAAACTAAACACCCAATTCTCAATTCGCTTGCTTAAATATAGGCCCTTGAAGATACCCTAGGCTATCCTAGGTGATGCAGAACCTAGAGGAGATCCTGCTTTTCTGGACTTGTGGCTAGAGGTCAGATAGGGCACCACAAGACATCTCAAATGGTACCATTGTCTGTGATAAGGTAACTGAATCAAGCCCCTGCTAGTAGGTCAGCTGAATCCCTCTCTGGACTCCATTTACTGTATTAATTATCTCATCGCTGACTAAAATGTGGAACTAGGAATTAGGGGTTCAGGAATAGCATCATAGACACTTGAACTTAAGTGAGATGAGTCCCACCTCAACATTTAAAACAAATGCAGTCACGTTTGGACTTGACCTGAAGGGACTCGAAGCAATAGTGATCATGTCATTCTCAATGTGGAAAGAGATTTTGTCTGTATTGGTTGAGCCTGAAATGGTGAAGTGTTTATAACTCCTTGAAAAGACATTGAATCAAACTGGCAATGAATAAGTATTTTTCATGTTTCTATAGCCTGTAAATCCAAATAAACATTTGAGTTTTAGATTTTAAAATTTTGTGTTTGTACCTGAAAACCTGTTTCATCTTTAAACGATAGATGTAATATTGTTCTTATAATTAATAACTCAAGTAATTGAGCAAGTGAATTACATTCTGCATCTCCTACAGCTGTTGAGTGGTTAGCAGCAAACTTTAGTTGTTAATATCTTTTAAAATTAAATTCCAACAACATATATCTTAATTAATTTATGGTAAAGTCCTTGGTCAAAAGCCTGAATACTAACTTTTCCGTGCAATAGCTCAAAATTATAAACTTAGTAAGGAATAATGCTGATGATCCTGACTTCAGCATTTCTGAATAGTTTCCTTTCTTAGTGACCTTACCTTTTCTAATGAGGCCACCAGGTAGTCTCCCCAGAGTTCATCAAATGCAGTGCACAAATCTGCTGCTTTACTACACTTACCATCAAAGTATTCAGTTGTTTCTATAGAAAAAAAATAATGGGAAGACTATTTTCAATCCGATGTCTTGTCACGTCTAAGAGCAGATCATCTTCTTTACAGTCTCTGGCTGATGAATGGTTTTAAGACAAGAAAAACATACATTCTGACTTTCTGTCTTTTCAGATACCTAAGAAAAGTGTGGTACTGCTACCGTCTACAGTGTCATTACCTTTCTATTACTGCCAAAAGAGATTTATAGAAAGAGTCTTTGTTGTCTAGTTGTCTCTCAAAAATACACCAGCAATGGAAATAGTTTCATGTCCTGTGTTTTGATTTTGTTAATGAAAATCTTCACAAAAAATGGTGCCTATAAAGTCACAGAGGAAGTCTCCTAGATTAGTGGAGTTCAGATACATGTAGAAGGGTACTCCAATGACCATTTTGTCTCTCTGTGGCCCCAGGGCCGATTCGTACTGACCTGTTATCATCTGATACCTTTCTATCCCTCTTTTGAAAATTCAAACGATGGGAATTCCACTGCCATCCTTGGATATTCCAGTGTTTAATTATTCTTATCATTAAAAAGCTTTCTTCCTACTTTCTGACCTAGATCTGCTCCACTGCAGTTTAACCCCATTGCAACTATTCTCTCCTCAATAAATAAGTGGAATATTTTATTATCTCTTTCTCTGTGGATCCTTTTAAATATTTGAAGATCATTAGAATGTCTCCATGCAGATTTCCTTTACCTAGACTGAACAATGCTGATTTATGGAGACTTTCCTTGTAAATCAAGGTTTTTATTCCTTTTTCTCCTCTGGATTTTATCTAAATGTTTTAGAGTTTTCTTGGAACACAGCGCTTACAACTGGATATACCAGACCAGTGCAACTTTAAGACAGTTGACTGGAACTGAAGGTTGTTTCATGTCATTTAACTATAACACTCCTGTTTATTAATTTGGTCTGAAGTTACTTTTTTTTTTTGTGTGTGTGTGTGTGTATGAGACCATATCATTGTACTTAGCAATCTTTCTTAATCTCCGGTTCCTTTTTTGGTGAGCTGTTCTCTACCCAAACCTTTTCCACTTTGTATTTGGGCATGTGGTGTCTAAATTAAAATACATCAGTGATATATAGGTAGTTGAAACTCAAAACCCTGGAAGAAGAAGACAAACCAAAACAAAGTGTTTTTCCATGCTAACATATATTCTGAAAGATAAAAGCAGGCAGATACTGTGACCAAACTACATATGAAAAATGCATACGTCTGTGTCTTTAATACTCTCAAAAGATTGTCCTTTTTCAAAAGCAGAGGATTTTTTGTACCTTTTTTTCCTTATTTATCTGATTGATTTCACTGACATTCCAAATGTATTTTGTTCTTCCAAGATTTCCTCTGATTTTTGTAAATATCAAACATACATTCCTAGTTAGAATGTGTACAGTCAATGTGATAACCATTAGATTACAGCTCCTTTCAGTGAATGTTTGCTTTCTTCTTTCCTTGCTTTTTAATGCCCTCCATGCAAAATAGATGTATAAAAAGGTAGGAATTCATAGAAATGTACAACAATAAAGAATCTCTTAGGTTCTCTCAGGCAAGCTCGTCAGTTCTCTTCTTAAACTAAAAAAAATCCATTTCAAAGCTGTTCTCTCTTCTTTATGTTCCCAGAAGGTCAACTTTTAAAAAACTGTTGACAACTCTTTCAATAATAATAGAATAAAATTGCTAAACCCCTAACTACTTCAGTCCTGAGAATTTCAGTTTTCTCTCCCTCATATTTGCTTATTGAACTGGGAGATCATAATTCGAATAAATTCTATGAGTTTTAGAGGTCAATGTCAGTCTTCAAATTTGAGATGGCTTAAGTGTCACAACATGCTAATGATAATACTTGCAATTTTTTCTAGGCCTAACTAATATTATTATGAATGTGTAGAGCAGCCAGTATTGCTTACTGAAATATAGGTATTACAGTCTGGAACTTTACTTCATCTCCCTAATCCCCAGACTTCAATTTTTCAGTAGTTTGTTTCAAAGTGAATCTGTATTTCACATGTCTCTTTAGCAATTCCTTTTTTAAAATTTTGTTTCTTTTCTTTTTTTTTCCCCGTTGGAAGAACCAGTGTTGTCAACTGCAGCTGTATTTTTCATTACTCTTACAATATTTGATCTTCTTTAGAAGAAGTTGAGGATTAGAGTGTTAAATTTGTCAAAATTCTTCCCAATTTTTAAATGACTAGATTTTTGAACCTTAAGGCTGCTGAAAAAAACCTTAAATCCAATATTCCTATGTCAACAGATAAACAGAAACAATGCCATTTCTTTTTTTTTTTTCTTTTCATATTTAACAGTGGGCATTGACAATACTAGAAAAGCAGTAGTTAAAGATAGGCCATTAATGCTTATGTACTATTCTGACTTCATGAATGGCCAAGTAAATATCAGTATGGATAAATAAAAGTTATTTGAAAGGCCTCTGGCCAGCCTTTCTATGTAGGTGAATTATACATAGTATTGTGGCGTACTGTATGAAATGTTTTATTTGACTGTTAAACTATAATGCCTGGAGTGGTTACAGCACAGATTTCTTCCTGGCAAATACTTTTCTTGACCTTCACTACCATAAATGTAACCCTAAAAATAGCACATTATTGACTAAACAAAAATACTGAGAGGAATTTCAGAGCTAGAAAATATCACTTTTCTAATAGCATAGTAAAAACTGCCTTGATTAAGGGTGAAATTTGCCCCCCACAGATCTGAAGGCATGTGCACCACTAGAGTCCCATTTGAAACCACCAAATGGAAGTTAAGTGGTGAACTCCACTCCAAGTACACACTTTAAATGTTCTTCATTACACAAAACCTCTAGTTCTTAAACTTTGAGTTTAAAAAGTATTAGTGGTGTTCAGGGTAGTATGTTTTTCATTGTGTCTAAATATTATTTTCAAGCCTTTATCTCCAATGGATTTTTTTATTAAAGAAAAGAACAGAGCCTGAGGAAATGATGATGTGACTTTAAAAGACTTGGTTCAGTAAAGCTTCTGCTGTTAATTAAGAAACTTTCATCTTTGAAGTGCAATATAAAAAAATTCTTATTAGCAAAGGTATGTTAGGTCAGTAATAAAGTAGATTTCCCTTTGAACATTATATCTAATCAATCCAGAGAGAATTAAGACAATTATATTTTATCAGAAACATGCAGAGGCAAGAATCAACAAGGGGGATGGAGTGTGACTTTGGTATTAATTACAAAACTGTTTTAGGAAATAATCAATCCTTTGTTAATCAGGGCAGGTATATGAAATGACAAAGAAATTATTTATCAAGCCACAAGAGTGAAAATCATAGACAAGGGATTATAGGGATAAGTCTCTGAATTGTAAAGCAATCATATGGGCCTTTCTTTGCATTTTAGGTTGTATTTCTAATTGTATTCTATTCCAAATATCACTAATTAACTTAGAAGGGAAACATTAAATGCTATAAACGATAAGAGACAGAAGAATTAGACCATTTCATTTTTCAGTTTTCCAGTTAGAGTCTCAAAATAAATTATTTTTATTTTTTCACTCTTAATTTCTGAATGTATTTAACTTGATTTGAGGAACAGAATACATTTAGTCTCCTCAATTGTTCTTGCGGTAAATCCAAACTGCATTGTTGAAACCAGAACCACCCGCAAATTTATTGTAAATCTTATAAAAAACCCTGATCATGCACTAAAATAAATCTGAATTACAGTATTTGTTCATAGTCACTTGAATAATTTATTTTCATTTCAGTGGATTTTGAAGATATCCTCTGTTCATTTACCACAATAGTCAACGGAAAGAAAACAATGATAAAAAAACATAAGAAGCTGGGATATTAATGAACAATTTAATTATTTCTTATATGGGACATTGTCATTTCTAAATTTGACAAATTCCTTAGACACAGATCCTCTTCCTAGTATATGATTCAAGTAAATTGTGAAATAGGAAATAAATGCACTTTAACTGGATCTTTGGGAGTAACTAGGCAGCAAATCAGGCATCATCCCTATAGTACAGTTACATGAAAGTCTGAGAGAGGACGTGTTTGTCCTATTGTCTGTTGTACTATGCCATAATACTTAGCTCCTAATTTTTGATGCTTAGTTCAGCCTCTTAGGAAAGATTCCAGAGGTGTCAGAAACACTGCTTTTTTCCTACTTATTTTCAAGTACTTTTCTGACTTTTTCTTTGATGTTTTTCAGCTAGTGCTTGGAGGGTGCATCACAATCTCTGCATAAATGCGATAGGTAAAGTCCAAGTATGAATTCACCTCTTTTTCTATTTTATGCCAATCTTACAACTTAGTAACTATCTACATCTCTTGAAATTTGCATGTCATTTCTAGTCTGTACGAGCTGCTGCTTATTTCACTCTCCCTGATGTGTGGTAGCTGAGTGACTAATCTTTCCATTACAGTACAGGCCAGAGATGCCAGGTGTTGTACTACCCACAAAACATACACGTAGTAAGAGTTTTTGCTAAAAGGAGCTTTCAGTATATGTAGGGCTGTTAAATGAAATGCAAGAGGGGAGAGAGAAACTTGTGGAGAGGAAAAAGTTGCCTAAAAATCATAGAAGTATTTATTCAGTTTCAGGTTTTTTCCAAGTCCCTCAAGACTCAATGTCTTGTCGTTGCCTTTTTGTAGTTGCCCATTTTTTAAATTGAAAGCTCCTGGCAGTGAGGTGTTGCTGGTTTGTTCAGTGTCTGTCCATGTCCATATGACAAGAGTCTTTGTGCTGTCCCTCAGAACAAATAACAGCAGCAATGACCCCAGTGCTTCAGTCCCAAAATGAAGGATTTTGTGGTAGCTAAAGTGAACCCACCTATTTATTCTGTTATGCAAAATGGAAATTTATTTGACCCAACAAGCAGGAAGAAGGATATTGACAGATGGGGATTGTATGAGATCAAAGCTCAGTTGATCAAAGATTTTTTTCATAGGAATTTTCAAATTAAAGAAATGATCTTCAAACTACCTATTCTTCCCGGTTCAGTTCTTTGACTTTCTTGATAATATCCATCACAATGCTGATTTCCATTCGAAAAACAACTCCAAGGGTATCAGTTTGACAGAGATCTGTTTTAGTGTGACTTTTAACTACAACCTCATGGAAGAAAAAAGAGGATACAATATTCTTGTTATGTGAAAAAAGGTACCTTTTTCTTTCTTTTTTGGGCAAATAGACTGTCCTTCATTTTTGCTTTTTTCCAGATTCTATTTTCATTAACTAAATACCTGTCCATTTCAAAAATTTTTCTCTCATTTACACCTTTTCCTCTGTCAGAGATATATCTCTGAGATGTTACTCTCTTGCCTGCTGAAAGCATTTGCTTAATTTCTTAAATTGATCTCCAGGTGTCAGCTACACAATGCCATTATGAATTGGCACCCAGGCGATTTTCACAGCCAAGCCAAAATCTTAACGGATAAACATGGCTTTTCTTTATGTAGATCCTCCCAACATCATCTCTCACTATGTTCTGACATATTTTCTGTAGAAATGAGAGATGATTCTGAACGCTAGCAATAACCTCTGACAGCTTTACCTGATGTTAACTGAGTACATTTCCATTATTCAAAATATACCTGCTTTTTTCCCCCTTAAGACCTTCATTCACCAGAATGTCTCTAGGCTATTTTTGTCAAGGTTTGAAAAATGGCTTAGTGTGATTTTTTGATTCAAGTTAATACAGTGATAAGCACAGTAAAGTCTCCAGGAATAGCAAATCATTAATTTACTTCAGAAAATAAGACTTCAGTGATGAATAAACCCCATAAGGATTCTGTAGTTTTAAGCAGCTTCAATGGCAATGAATATCTGAACTGCCTGAAAGAAAACTAAAACATGCTACTAAACCAGTAATTATTTTATACAGTTGATCAGCAAATAAGCTTTAGGATGGAAAGTGCTTGACAAAGTAGTTTGAGATTAAACTTCACTAAAATGGATGATCTTTGTTTTAAACACATTATATCCCATAATTATAGGAGCAGATAACTGGAAAACGTAGCTAAGAAGAGTGGAGAAGAAGGCTTTAGGCAAAATAAATCATTTTGCACCGTCATTGCAATGTAGGCAATATGGTGAGTCAGGGCCCAGTTTCACGTGTATTAATAAACTACATAAGCCCTGTTGATGGAAATGCTCACAGTGAAATAATCTGAGTTGTTCTGATGTTTCTGGTCTGGACTTCTTCAGCCCACACCTTCTGCTTCTGTCATACCAGAAGCAAGACAAAGACAACGTTCCCCCTTGTCTTTAGTACTGCTTCATTTTGCTCATTATACTTGAAGTAATTTTGCCAAATCTACCAAACATCATTTAAATTCTATCATCTCAGTTAAGTTATTCTTAAAATATTATTTCAACTGATAAGAGTTAGATGTTGCTGAGGCAAATAACTATTGCAAGATCCTAAACTAACTAAAAGTCCAGAGTATTACCCTTGTAAGACTGTGGGCCAGACACTGAGGTTGAGAGAGATACTTAGACAACTGCCAAGTCTTTTCCATTATTTGCAAAAACCAAGATATGAAGTGCTCTTCAGCTAGGAATTGTGAAGAATACATCTGTAGCAATTTGTAAGGAACAGCAATGTGTGAAGCAAGGATACTAGTGACTTCAACTAGGGGAAAACTCCTAAATGGTCAAATAACTGCTTCTTGTCACAATTCCAGGTTATCTGATAATACATCCACATGACACCTCTAAGGAAGAAAATTTAAAATATCCCTTCCTAAGGTACAATGATTCCTCAGTTTTACTCTTAAGTTACAGTTGTACTTCTGGTGGTTAACCTCACTTCTGCAATCAAATTCATCCTGGATTTATGGACCTAGTTGTAAGTGCCATGACATTATTTGGGCTCCAGTCCCAGTCTGGGTGCCAGTGCTGAAGGAGTTTGACAGTTTTGCTTCTACTCTGTCTATGCAAACTTGCCTGAAGAATGAAATAATAGAGTTATGCAGAAAAATTAAAATTATATCTTCCTTTGGCAGCTGGGGTGATGTGAGGCTCGTGTATTTAGTAGAATTAGATATTTTTTTATTCTTCTAAGAGTTCTAACATTTGAATTTCAAAACTGATAGTACATGTAGATCAGGAATGTGACATTTCTGAGGTATTTATAAAATAAAATGAGAAAATCAGCACTGGTTGTTCTTCAAATCATGTTATTCTAGAAAAATCAAGATCCTGTGCTTAGTTATCTGAGATCAAAACATAAATTTCCAGGCAAATGATAAATCCTTATGGATTTTCATTTACACAGAACTGGTGATCACCTTGACGTCAAGAGGAGGGGATTAAGACTGCAGGTACAGGATGATGTACAATAGTATGTTCCTCTGCACAAGGGCTCAGCCTGAATGGTGTCCTGAGGGACTTTGTCACCCCTTGAAATTCCAGAATGGCACTGAATTCGAGAACTTTATATTTCTAGCAGTTAAAAAGAGAGTTAAACTCCACATAAATGTTAGTACACTGCTCATACATGCCATGAATGCATTGTATATACAACCTCATGCACAGAAAAGCAGATTTTTTTTAGAACTCCTTCTTAAAAACCAAGTTGATTTACAGTTAATGCTCTATGCAGAATAATGCATCTTCCCAGCAGCCTCTTTTAGAGGACAAAAAGATTAATTCATTCTTCTCTTGAAAACAATAAATGGAAGGTAAATAACTGTGTAGTGAAGCAGAACCAGTCTGCCCAATAGAGACATTCCCTTATGCACTACTGTAAGGATATGAAACCAAGAATTTCACTGCTGATCAATAAAATATATCATTTACTTGATGTGAAGGTTATCCGGAGTGAGATAGCTACAAAAAACCCCCGTCTTACTTTTCTTACCCCTATTTATCTCCTATGGTAGGTCCAGAGGAGCAACGTGCAAAAAGTAAAATTAATTCTGACTTCTTTTTTTTTCATGAACAATTAAAAAACACTTTAGAAAATAAAATCTAAGTGAAAGTCCCTAGACCAAACCTTAGCATTTCAGTGGTGGGTTTATTAACAAAGAATTGTTTGGCAATTAATTAAGTACAGTAATGATTTTCTTCACTGACAATCACTCACATCTTAAACAGAGGGTCTCAAAGGAACAGGAACACTGAAATGTCTTGGCCTAGATACAAACAAGAAAATCTAGCCAGGCAAACTGTAATACATAACAGATTGTGTGAACCTTGTTTCATGAATGAATCAGAACCATGGCATCCTTTTGGAGGTAAGCTACTGGTTCTAAGATGGTGAATTTAGTCCTGCTCTTCACAGCTTAATGTCAACCTTACAAACAAGCTTCGACAATTTAAAAAATAACACAGAAACCACTTGTACACAAGGAATATGATCCAGAACTCACCGAGTTTAATGGAAAATCTCACTCCCATTGATGTTGGTGATCTTTGGATGAAACTTAAGGGATCTTCTGAAAATAGTAATGTGAAACACTGTGTTAATAATTTAAAATTAATTCCTCCATAGTCAATCTAATCAGGTTATAAGTACAAAATATTTGCAAAAGAACAAGAAATCAGCAAGTGTTTGTGCAAATACGTGCAGTTTGCTTCTTTCTTATCATCTCCAATAAGGGACTTTTTAGACATGAGATTCTTCCATAAGTCTTCAGGGAATATGCACAAATACAGCTATAACTTTTGTAGTTGTCAATGTTTGCACAGCAGCTTAACAATTTGGGCAAAATTTGGCCCATTGAATATTGATTGTTGGTTAAGATGCAAGAGAAATACAGAAATTTGCTTGCTTTTCAGACCTCAAGTTGTTTGCAGGCTTCTGCAAAGCAGTTATTTTTGCTGATAAATGGAATGGTTTTGATATAAAACAATCTAATTTTTAGATTGTGGAACCTTGGGATACGACTGTCACCCAGGCACCACTCAAATCAGATCCCAGCCAAGACAAGGGCCTTTAGCTTAGGTGGCACTGTGATCTCTCTTACTGTGTGCCTACTCACACCCAGGCCATGAAAACAAGAACTCCAGGCTGCGCACATGCCACATTGGTGGAATGCCTGAGCCATGTCCAGAAACAGGACTGCAGCTGTACATCAGATTTTTTGCTTGTTGACTTCCCTTTGGGTTCACCTTGAGTTCATCTCACGTACACTGGTTTTGGGACGCACTTTATAATGTCTGCATTGCGGTGCACCACATGTCACAGCCATGCTAATTCAGTTAAAATTTGCTTGGGGCTTTCCATGCCATCCCACATTTTATGACATTGACATACTCCTCTTAAAGAGAGTCTCTGGGTCTTTGAGTGAGACTCAGTGACTTGTAATTTACCAAAGGAGTGACCTTGTGACCTTAAATACTGTGGAATAATTAAGTAATTATTCTGCATATTTAATTTCTGCGTATTTTGCATAGTATAAAATTAACAGTGTTCATAGCAACAGAGATGCATAATGATCGTAAATACATTATATTTAAAGAACTAGTTCAGATTTCACATCTTTAAACAGTTAACAGAGAGCCAATACAGAATGAATTAGAACCTAAGATCAGCCAAAGTTCTGTAAGATTATTTCCAAGTTTCTCTGGTGCTAACAACTCTTTCTACTTAATCTTTAGTTAACTTTTACTGTAATGTTAATTATGCAAACTAACATATTCAGAAAGCAGGGAGACCTCCTGCAAAACAAAAATGAGATTGAGACTGTTTTCTTATTTCAGATGAGGACTACAACTTAAAACCAAGGTACCTTCATCTTTTGTACAAGGTGATTCACATCTTTTCTTGGTGTTGCACTGCAGACAATTATATTTGAATCATTAACAGCAGAGGAAAAGGAATCTTAAGATTGAAGAACTTTTAGGGGCCAATGACAAAGAAAATTAAAGTCAAATTGAAGGAAGTGTGTACAGAAGTGGACAAAAAGGATAGTGAAGGAAAATAACCTGATTTTTCATTTGGATAACTGAGAAGCTGTCAAACATTTTCACCTCTAGGGCTTTTTTTGAATTAGCACTAGTTTGACAGTTGCTGCTGTGAGGTGCCTCAGGATTAAAAATGTGGAGAATAGAGATGTCATTCTGACTCCAAGAGAAGATGACATTCAGTAGATTTGTATTGGATTGCATCTTTATCACGAAAAAAAGCATGTCTCACTTGTGCTAGTAAGTGTCTTGCTTGCTTTTCGTTTTCCGGACACCAAAAAATGTGGACTGACAGTCTGATTAGCTCTCGTAACATCTATTAAAGATTCTTCATTCAATCATATTTTAAGGGACATTTGTTCTTTAAGATCAAGGATATAAAGGACAAGGCAATAATACTACACCAATTATTTTCTTCTTTCAGGTATCCCTATGAAATACTGAAATTATTATGGTATTCAACTAAAATGAGAAAATATTTACCAGACTCATAACTGAATGTAAATGTTGTCTCTCATGAGAGTTCTACCTGCAGTTGAACCATTTGGAAAACAGCATGGGTAATTATATTATCTATGTCTCTTTAATTCACATTTCCAAATAAGTCTGAGGATTTATTAAAACAGAAAAAACTGTCTGATAGGTTTTTTTAGGAGCTACTCCTAATGTTTCACTAAGGAAAAAAAAAATAAAGTCTTCCCTTGGGAAAGATTAGGATGGGAAGGAATGGATTAACTTTCAGGGAAATCTCTATACCCCAACTCCTCCTTGGAACAACCCCGTAAGAACAGTGTTTGAAGAGATTTAAAAAAAAATACTAATTTTGAATACTAGCCTGAAAAAACTAAGTCACAGGATAACATGCTCAGTGTTTCTTAAATGTAAGATTTTTAATATGTCCAATATTTTGCAGCTGAAAATTGGATCATCTTAAGTTGTTAGTCTCTTGTGAAATCATGGCATCCCAAATTTTTCTGAGCTTTTTAGTTTTTTTGCAAATTTAAGATTAAATATTAATATGCACAAAATATTAGTAAACTAGGAGTCTTTTTAAATTAGGTGTTTTAATTAGGTGACATCAACATGATGGGAAATAAAGAGAGTCTTAAAACATGACGAATATGCAGTTCAGAGGCAGAAATAGCAACAGAATTTGTATCTCCTGCAGTCTTAAATCTCACTTAGTAGTGTCCTTTCTGTAAGTATTACCAAATCAGCATAGAAACCTAAGTGGATTAAATAACAAAAAAAAAGAACTGAACTCACTCAACTTTATGGGAAATTTATGCTTTTATTCTTTAGCCAGCCTCATTCTTCAGTTGAGATAATTGTTTTCACTCATGATGCCCTTACAAGAAGATATATTCCCTACTCGGGCTTTACTTAGCCTGATGAAATGAGACAAGCATTTTAGTCTCCTGTGGTAAAATAATCAGTTCTTTTTCTTAAACTATTCTATTTTCCCTGAATTTACTTTCTGATTTCTACTGAAAATGTGTTGCTTAATGCATTTTAGTTCCATATTTGCCTTTTTCTTGATGGCCTTATAATGACAACTTTCAGACATTCTGTGATGAGCTAAGGTCTTCTGCTGCCATTCCTGAGCAAAAAGTTTCTGGCTCGTTTGAGAAATTTTGACTACTTATTCCTGACTACTTGTTCTCTTAAGTTTCTTTTCATTTCTATTCTTTTCCTCCTTTAATCTAATAATTCTTCCGTGATACTTAGATTTTGTTCCTGCAACGCTGTCCTTCTTTGAATCATCAGTAAATTCTATGAACTCACATTTAACTTCTGATGCCAAGATCATTAAAAAAGCTTTCGTAAGACTCTTATACAGATCAATTCTTGAGACTCTTTCCTGTTTTCTGTACTATATTCTGTTTATGAAATCTTTTATCTTTAAAAATATTTTATTAATTCTATTTTTTTCCAATTTCTACATTAGTTACACATATGGCAGTTTATGAGGTATGTCACTGAAGCCTCAATTAAATCTATTTCACTTCCTTTGTTAAGAAAAGCAGGTATCTTGCAAAGGATAGATCAGACGAGATATTTTGTATTTTATAACCCTATCTATGAATTCTCTTCGAGTAAGGCCAACTAAGCCAACCAAATTACATAACATAGCTAAATAAGACAAATATTTTTATTGTGATGGTATCTCCACAGCAGTTGTAACTCTCAATTTGACATTCCCATGCCTTAAACTAGTGAGAGAATTATGACTGATGGAAATATTCCTATCCCCAGTCCAAGTGTATATTCTGTACATGTAAAGTGGACTGTGATCTAAGGAGAATGAAAAAGCAAGATTGTTGTCCAAAGGGAAATAATTCTTTTTCTAGATTGTTGTTTTGTGATGATCTTATGATAATTTCAGACAGTCTCCCAGAAAAGTATTTATAACATGTTCTGATTGCTACAATGTCAAGCTGTCATTTTAAAGTTCTTGGGTCAGGTTTTTTTAAAAGCATATTTAATTTCTGCTAGGAGTAAACTCAGCTTGTAATCAGAGATCCAAACACTTGTCAGACTTTTGAAATTTCAATCCATGATTGAACTTTTTGGCTAGGACTTGTCTTGAATTTCCATGTGCAAACACACAAACAATCTACAAAGATAGGCTTTTTTAATCAGTAAAATCAAGTAACAATTCATGGATTGCTTTACCTGTTTTTTTCCTTCTGATCTCTTTTCCCTGTATAATATTTAAGATGTCACATCTGTAAGATGAAAACTGAGCATTTCCAAGGAGGAGCTTAAGCACAGGTGGACACAAGACATTGCTCTCTCTCTTCTCCATACCTTGACCAAAACCTGGAGAGCTTGCTCAAGAAAGTAAAGGAATAAGTCATTCCTCATGTTAGTCCATTCATACTTCTGTCTCCTCAGACTGACAGCAGTGATGTTCATTGTATTTATAGGCCCACTCAACTGATAGGAACTGTCTTGGGACCACTGCCTCACTTCATTTAGACCAAAGCTATTAGAAAATAATTACCATATTTTGTTATTATTGACCTTAACTGTATTTGAACTGGTGTAACAGAGGGGAAAGTCTGTTAATCCCTCTGTGACAATGTGTCTCTTGGGACAGTTGGTCAGCAAAGTTGCTGCAGAATTCAGTCTCTAACAAACTATTTGCATGAAATTTTTCCAGCCAGCTTTTTTATTAACATCTTCCATTTCCTGTGCTAGAGTTATAACTTTGATTAATTTTATAAAAGGTACTTTAATATAAAAATTCAAGCCATGCTGTGAATATGGCAGGAGGGGGACTGATCACTTCTGCATCCTGTGAGCTGGAACTTGTACACTGTAGAGAGTGGCATTACTGTAGATGCTACAGCCTTAGTTGTCCCTGAGCAACTTACTGACCAAGGACAACAATTTGATACAAGAAAATAATTTTAGAGAGCACAGAGCTGGGTAAAAGGATATGAGCTCTGAAATGGAGGAGAACCACAAAGAAATAGCGTGTGATCCATCAGCTTTACCTCTGCAGTTGAAGGACGAAGCCCACACTTGCCCTTTTAACTGAAGATTTGCTTCATTTGTATGTGCTCCACTTCTGTGGGCATGAGATAACTCGTTCACACGCCCCACCCCAGGAATGTCAGGTTGATTTTGGATCACTAGGTAGAAACAGAGTTTCTCTCTCCTTCTGTAGGAAAAGGTGCCTCAAATCTGTATTTGTTTTGTTTGATCTTGCCCCTTACATTTACTTTCAGTCAGGCAGAAAGAAAATTGGCAGAAATTTCTCAGTTTCACTGGGATGGGAAAAATCAGAAAGAGATGGAAAAGTTCCCTGTGGCATGTATAGCTAAACCACCACCGTAATTTGTTTCTCTGTGATTCTCAGAGGATGTATATCAGCAAAATTCACTTCACTTGCATTATTTAGCATTTTCCTTCCTGTGAAATGTAACTGCAATGAAAATCTGATGATTTATAACAACTTCTTCACATTTTTAGTTGCTTGATTTTTGTAAAGGACACTGATTTTTCGTAATGTAGACCTTTATGCAATATCCTATTAAAGCAACATAGAAGAGATTCTGCCACTGAGACTTTTGTTCCTTTTTGTTTTCTCCTTTTGCTTAGCTTCAGCTACACGACATGTGCAGTAAGAGTACAATGCTGCTTTAGCAAATGAAGAATGTAACTCCTAGTAAATCATCATTCTTTCAAATGCAGAAAACATTTCCATGACACAGAACATATGAGATATTGAATGAGATACCTTTGTTCTCTCCAACAGTTTTATTCTATCTTTCATCTCATATAATTAAAATTTATTTCTGTGAAACTTCCTCTGGCTCTGAGTACAGTAATCATATAGTAAAAAAAAAAGACATATCCACCCGTAGACTGAATTTGAATGACAGTTGATCTTGACTACAGACCAGGGTCATTAAATTTAGAAGATATTTCAGGTAGGAAAGTTTGATTAATATCAAACAAGGCCCATTTAATGCTACACTCTTTGCAGAATGGAGTGGCACATTTAATAATTATATGAAATGGCTTTAATTTCTAACACCTATTCCACATCTTTTTCATTTCCATAAGATTGACAGGATAAGAATATTTAATGCCCAAACAAGAAAAGTTAATACTCATAACCATCAAACTTTCTGTATTTTCTCAGTGTAACTCCGTGACTGAAACAAAAATTATTTCCTACATTATTTCCTCCATTGTGTTCCTTTCAGTATGGAAAAGAACAAAAAACCCCATTGTTTAAACCTGTAGACTTACTAGTCCTACCACTGGGTTATTAATCAAAAAAATAGTAAAAAGATGTATTGAAGATGCAAAATCCCATCTAGACGGAACTATTTTAAGAGGAGATTGGTTTGTATAGTTCTTCTATTCATATTTATTCGACCATCTTTTGCAGTGATGAATAACAAATGTACATATACATAACGAATCTCCGTATGTCAAATAGATGTCAACACAGGGAACAAGAAATATTATTCCATGCTACACTATAAATGGGTGTCTGAAACTGAATACGGTATTTAGCTTTCCTCTTAGTTAGCATTCCAAACTGTAGACAACATCCCTTGAATTGGCTGAGATGGCCCAGACACACTTTCTTGTAAACCAAGAACTTTTGATGATTGCTCCTCCCATTGTGTACTTTGATGCTTCTTCTCTAATGTCTGGGACATGCAGTTATGATTAGAATTGGCCCTTTTTGCATTGTTAAAAATTTTGCCATTTTCCAACACAAAGCAAGAGTTGCATTAAGTGTCTCATTTCTGTCACTTGTGCTAAAGGAAATGTGTGCTGTAAAGGTTAGTGAACTAGTCCTCCTGGGTCCCATTCCTGCCAAATAAAATCTGAATACAGTTATGCAGGTTTTTTTCACACCCTATACTTGGAAAAAATGCTGAGCTCGCTTTCTCTTTCGTTAATAAACTTCAGTGAACTGTATTAATCCACTAAACACACAGAAACATTGTTGGGACTAACCCTGGAGTAGCAGGGAATAGACTAGGTGACTTCATCAATCATCCCCCATCCATCACCTTTGAGATTTAGTAAACTGCGTTCCAGAATTAGCTTCACCTACATTACTGGGGCCCTGTGCAAAGCTGCTGCCTCCGCCAGGTTGTACATTACCTGGCCTACATGAACAAGAACATTAAAATAAAGGAGGGAGAGAGAATCAGAAAAGAAAGAAAAACACTTTTCTTATTTCTTCTCTCACAGCTATCCCCCTGATTCTAGTATATCTGCCTCTGGGTTCTTAAAACGTGACAGATAATCTAGTTATTTATAATTGGACAGGATTTTATGTCCATATTGTCCCCATAACAAGTGTCTAGTTTTCTTCAGTGATGCTCTTCTGCATCTGAATAGGCAACTTTTGGCTTCAAAAGTCTTTTGGGCACTGGAAACAGCCAGTGGGAGACAGTAATCATAAAATGAGACTTATCTCCTGATTGAGGTTGAAGGAGATCTCAAATAAAGTGTTAATTCTAGGACTACTCTACACTATTGTTATCATTCTGTAATTCTATGGTTTCCAAAATGGAGGAAAGAAACTTCTCTAACTTCTCTCCATCCTGTTCTCTCTTCTTTTGCCGTTTTCTTCCAAATGTGCAAATTCTCCCTTCCCTTGCCCATTTCTTTCAGAGGAGGGAGCACGCATGTAAACCTGCCTTCCATCCATAGTTGTGAAGTTTCTGATTTGTTCAATATTTTTATGACCTTATAAATCCATTAGCTGCCCAGAAAAACAAGGTGACAAATGTATCAGCTCTTTCCAGTGTATCAGGCGAAACAGCATCCCTGCAGTTAAAAACCTTACCCATAAAAGAAGTCTTTTTCACTGGTGCTACCAGGCAGCTCCAGGCCAAAGCCAGATTGTGGCATAACGCAGGAGTAAATTCTGAAGTCATGTGTGAAACTGGTTGTAAGAAAATCTTAATAAGCACACTGGAAGATGACCCATGATGACATCTTCCTTGAAAGGACTCAGCTGTTAACGGCCAAGGCAGAATCCAGTTACTAAAAATGGGTCCATTTTACTATATAAGGTTAAATAATAAGGAATTTCTGTTCAACAACCAAGGAAGAAACAAATAAGTATGTTTTCTCATATATATAAAATGCATATAAAGATTTCCATACATTTGTTCTAACCCTAAAACTCAAGGAAGCCAGAAAAACTAATCTTGATCCAAGCCAACAAAGCAAACAACAGACGTGTATTCATCGTTTACAACTAGTATGTCAGATCCTTAGTATTCTTTTTATATTTTCTTATTTTTTTCTTTTTAATAATGTTTTCACACTTTCTAAAACAGGTCTAGCAAGTGAAACAGAAATAAGTGAAGTTGAAAAGCAAAACAAAAATATAAAAATTATGTTTTTCATTTCTTGAATCCTTTCTCTGACCCATATTACATTGTGAGATCCACATGTGTTTCTGTCAGTGCAACAGAGGAAAGTAGTGAGTACTGGCGTGAGGGCAGAGATATATTACCACAGACAAAGCAGGCAGGGAACTTCTTAAACTTGCTTTCTTATATAACAAAATATATGGGTGAACTACTCATTGCGCATGAAATACTCTCAAAAATACAGTGTAAATATCAGTTGCCAACTTGTTATATTCTTATTGGTACCCATTCAGTCTTATGAAGCAATTATGTACATGTCTTTCTCTTCAGTACATACATCTATTCCCTGTGAAAGTC